>NC_080572.1:83895517-84198434 GCF_030247185.1 Malaya genurostris | reverse complement strand
TTAAACGTTGCTTAGTGGGTAAGAAGCCAATAAATTCGACTGCAGCAACGTATTCAATCCCGCGAAGCCGGTGGAAGACCAGCCAAATCACCACCAAAGACGCCATCATCCAAATCGTCGGCCGAGAGAGCCAAGGCGAAGTCACCTTCAGACAATGAAGACTTTGGTCCAAAACGCCTCCGAAATAAATAAATTCCATTTTTTTTAATAATTTCAGTCTTTACTTATATTTTTCCGTTTTTAGCGAAATTTCTTGGGGTGCGGTAAACGAACACCTTTTTTGAAATGACCAAAATTTATCACTTTACTAAATTAATATAATTTTTTTTTTCAATCTATTGAATCAACTAAGTTTCTTATTCAGTTGTTAGCTAGGGACTTCCATTGATGTATATATGTCCGTATAATGTGTACTTTGTCAGAAGTTATAAGCTTAAAAGAAAAGGGTGCCGGTAACCGTACACTCTTCTCTATTCTATTTTCGCTTGGCACTATGCTGTTATTTTCTGACGAAATATTTCGAAGACAATTTTCGGTGGTCATTTGAAAAAATGACATTAGTTCGAAAGGAAGTCTCAAGAATCTATGATCTATCCAGTAAGTATAATAATTACAAATTATTGTTGATTATTTATCGAAAGCTCCTTTCAGTTCTTGCTTTCACCGTCGGGAAGTTATAGGATATCTCAAAGAACTTCAAAAACATATTAACCAACATATTCGACAATCGGCGTTGAGTCCGATTTGCATATTTTACAATTGTACGTTCCCGAAATATAAGTAATGTGATGTATACTGTTGTGTTTATATGAAAAAAAAAAGAAATCTGTATCCCCAAGCATATGTTATAATTAGTATAATTGAAACAAATACGAATTCTTTGTTTTCTTTTAATTGTTGAAGGCTTGTTGCTTTTACCGAACATTCAGTAGAGGTTATGCCAAACATACAGTAAACTTTATGCTAGAAATTTCGGTAATAACTGACGTTTGTCAAATTTGAGCTTTCTTGTGTAAACATTTATTGCTCTTAAAAGGGCTGATTTGTAGGATTTTCACGGTCGTTATTCACTTTTCGGTGTGTTTTTCTCCAATGCAAACGACCATCAGCAGCAGGATAACGCAAACGCTCCTATTTGAAGCAAAACTCTCAGCAGAACTGCTCACTGGGTGGATTCATTCAATACTGAATCGATTTCCTTTTTACGTGATTTCGTTTGTAACTTTTTAACAAAATAGCAACATACTGAATTCTGATGTTGATTATTTCATCTCAGATTTGTATCTTTCAACGAATGAAACTATGATAACGTAACAGGGAATTCATTTCTGGCTTTTGGAAGGGCCGATTTATGAAATTTTCTCCGATATTGATATTGTTCGGTGCATTTTTCTTGAACGCAAAGCAGCTGAATGTAGATTGTTTGGTGAAAAGTTCGCCTTGCGAACAGTTCACTGAAATGTTTATTCTCTTTCTTCTTTGTTATTCGTCAACACAAATTACACTAAATGGTATACACACACTTTTGGTTGCTGTATATTTATCCTGATAAGATTTACAAAGAAAAGCAGTTTTTCATTGCGCCACTATATTTTATATATTCTCGCAAAAATTTCAATATTGATCCATTATGATAAAAAAAAATCGGGGAGAAATATTTTTCGTTAATTTTGCATTCAAAAATTATATGAATTATACTAGAATAATTCTCAATTTCAATTTTCTGTAGTTTTCTAAAGAAATAAACGTAAATACATAGGTTATAAGAAGTTTGTTGCGTAGAAATAGCAGAAATCCGAAGATGTGCGTCAGCATTGGAAATTTTCATATAGGCTTATATCGGAAACACCAATCTGTTGTGGACTTCACGTAGGACCATTCAACGTTACTGAAGCAACCAAATCATCGGTAGCGCTTGTCGGGAACAGAAATCTCTATTTACGAACGTTACGTCACGATTCAGATACAGAATGAAGCATTCTGATGCGGGACGGATTTGTCTTGTGCGTTGTTCACGGTGTTAGTTTCGTTTTAAACAAGGGCAATCAGGCTGCTAATCGTTTGAGTTGGAGCAAAATGCACCGAAAAGTGAACAACGACCTGAGTTTTGAAACTAAATCCTGAAGCTGAAATTGAGCTACAGACCAGAATTCATTTCCAAAATTCCCATCCTAAATTTATATAGAATTCAGCTGTTTAACTGAAATATAACTGAATTCAAGAACTAGATTCTGAATTTTGGATCCTAATTTGAAAACTAAATCTTTGGGTCGGAATGCTAAAATTCAACTGCGGATTAGAACTCAGGTCGATACAAAATTCAGTGCCGAACCAGCAACCAGCGAATAGTTCAACAATTCAGATTCAGATTTTAGATCTAGAATTCGGCAAACTTGTGCAGGTAAAAAAATCAGTTCTAGCATCAATATTGAATTTCAGAACTCATTGTTAGTATTCGGTACAAAAATTCGGTTCTAGAATTCATATTCTTTAACTTCGAAGAAACTGAATGATCCATTTTATTCGTATTAACGTAAGCCGGTTATGTCTCTGACATTACCCACCCTAATTTTTTTACCCAACCTGGATCTATTATTACAAGACAGAGAACAGAATGATTACCCGGCAATGAACTGAAGCCAGCACGAGTGTTATGAAGCGAACTATGGTTCGAGAAGACCATGACGCTCGGGATTTGCTCGAGAGAATGCGACGGTTCTTAAGAATATTGATAGCATGACTAAAGTCAACGATTTAGGGTTTCAATACCTTATACATTTGATTTTCCGTCCTTGAACTATTATCTGTTCCCATACTTCGAACCATTTCAGAGAAATCGATTTGAGCTTCGTCTTGGAGTTTTCGACCACTAATTCTGGAGCCTGAAACTGGGAGCCGATCCTACAAAAATATGTTTGCATGTCCATAAAATAATAAAACCTACAAATTGAAATAGTTTTGAGGCATGTTAACCAGATTATTTCCGTTCTTCAACATTCGAAACAAGGAAGGCATCTCGTACCACTCCTATTCATGTTGTCTGTGACTGATCGATACAGTAAATTGTCATCAATTGAAGACATGTATACCGATGTTGTTCGACAGAAATGGTAATAGTTAAGAAGTCTGTGAGTGTGAATGCGTCTTACTTTACTACGGAGTGCCTTTTCAGATTCGCTCTGCGGAAGAATTAGTATTAAATTTTCAAGCAAATACAGATATAAATAACGTGATATAAAGCGTCAAATGCACAGATCATGTACTGAATTCAAAAACTGGATTACGGCCCTCTTGAATTCTAAACTTAATTTCAGTTTCAGAATTTAGTTCTAGATTACAGGTTCGTAATTTATATCTATGACTGGAATAACCACAGGACTTTTGAATTTGTAATCAGTTATGTCAAGTTGTCACGGGTTGGCAGTTCAATGCTTAGGGGACTGGTCTTACAAACCAGTTGGCGCAGAAGACGGAAATCATTTAATAACACCTTTAGAGAAAGCAAACGAGCTGGGGCGGTAGTTTGTGTGTTCACACAATCTGGGGCTCAACATGGTTAGCCCACATGAAGCAGCTGTTGCCGATAGTGTGACCGAAATAGATCGATCAAACAGCTTAATAATAGAGGAAAGCAGAGCTACAGCCGATGAGCTGATAGCCTATTTGAAAAAAAAAACAAAAAATATGAAGGCCGCCGGTTTCGACAATACATTTTACATCGAGCTGAAGCATTTGAGCACTACCACATTTGCTTTTCTAGCTAAAATATTTAACCGGTGCTGGGGGCTTGGCTACTTCCCTTCAATGCGGAAGTTAGCTAAAGTTATCCCAGTACTGATACCGGGAAAAGATTCTTCTTTTTCTAAGAGCTATCGGCCCATCAGCTTACTCTCTGCCCTGTCTAAGCTGTTTGAAAAATTGATCCAAATCCGAATCCTCGATTTCTCAAACATGGTGTCTTCCTGGAGGAACAGTTTGGGTTCCACCATCCATCAGCTGACTAGAGTATCAAACATCATTCGACGGAACAAGTCGATTTCCAAGACGACAGTAATGGCGATCTTGGACATCGAAAAAGCGTTCGACAATGTGTGGCACGATGGCCTGTTGTACAAGCTTCATCGATACAATTTTCCGATGTATCTCATTGAGATCATCGAAAGTTATCTTTCAAATAGAGCTTTCCAGGTTTCTCTGCAAAATGTTCAATCGAACGAATTTTCTCTTCCGGGGGTGGTGTCTTGTCACAGTTCGCTGACGATACGGCCATCCTTTATGATGGACGAGTAGTCAGTACTCTGAAGAACAAATTGCAGAGGGATCTGGATGCTCTAAATGAATATTTCACGAACTGGAAAATTGTAATCAATGCGGCGAAAACTCAGGTCATCCTTTTTCCGCATTCGAGATCGACTAGACTTGTTCCGTCTGACGAATGCCGAATTCGGTTCGGTGGCGCAGTCGTGCGGTGGTTCGACGAAGTGGTCCATCTAGAACTAACGTATGACAGACATCTGATCTTCAGGTCACTTAAAATGTAAAACAAACATTGTATAAAACACACAACAAAAAATGAATAAATAATAATTTACACACAGAGTTAACGTTTCAGTCCTACGTGTAGCATGCTAGAGGTATGTTGTTGCTAGACAGCAAGACAGAATGCATTGTAAAACGATTTGAAACCTTAATTAGTATGCTCCGATCTTGTGTCATGCGTGGTTGGATGAAATTCCATGTTATATCGTTCTCACCTGAGAAATTTGCAACTACCCCAGAGTAAATTTTGAGTGCTTAAGATTAATTTCTAATTGATATAAGATGAACTAAATTAATAATGAGAAAAAGTTGATCACTTCAACCGAAATCGCAGAACACAAGCTGAGCGAACACAAACTTAAAGGGCGGGTAGGGTCTAACCCATTTGAAAAATGTTTTTTTTCCTTTATATTTTCTTATAGTAAAACATTGCAAGAATATTCTGTGAAATTTTCAAGCCTTTCGTAACAAAACTCATCAAGTTATGGGCCTTTATCTTTGCTTATCTCATACTGCGAAGAAGCTAGAGTTCGGTACACAGGCCCAAGATTTCTGCTTCGATTGACTTAAAACTCGACAAAACATTTTTGAATTGTTTCATTATAACGAACTATGAAAGAAAACGTACGATTTTTTGAAAATGTTAGACGCTACGGGCTCCCTAGAGTAATAAATTGTTTCTTTCGACTTTATAGACAAAAAAACTTTAAACGCGTTTTTCTCGACAGCTGGTTTTGAAAGTCCGTGTCCATCATCATTCAAAAACTACTGCACAAATTTTTTTCAAATATTTCTCACACTTTCTCCATATGAAAAACCAGACCCCAACGTTTTCCTTTCCGTTATTTGTTACTTTGGGGAGGTTTTATAGCAACAAAATGGCGGATTTTTTGTGAAAAATCGTAGTTTTCACTTTCAACAACCACCAGAAATTCAAAAAAATTAAAAACAATCAAACAGAAACGTTGGGGTCTAGAAATCTTCTACTCTAACTATGCTGCTTTGATTTGTGCACTTCTGATTAGTCTGCACTGAGATACAGTGGACACCGCAAATCATAATTTTCAAGAAGCGTCCTCAAAAATACCTCTTCACCGACTTATTTCACAATATTTTTCCACGAAAAAATTACAAAATGTTGTTCGAATGATGCTTTGTATCATGCAAAACATTCGAATTTATTTTGTTCAAAGATAATTATGAGAAAAATTATGATTTTTTCAACATTTATACCTTACCCCTCCTTAAATATCGAAATCCGTATCGTAAGTATGTACAAATATATAATACATTTGGGCATACATTTGGGACATTGATGTAATTTCGTCGGCTACAAAACAAATAAAAATCATGACAAACAGAAACTTTATTCTCGGTTCGTGTGTTCGGTGTTGATTCCTAATAAAAATCAATTCAAGTAGACTCCCGTGCAATTGCGGATTCAAAAGTATAACGATTGATTGAACTGTTTGTTTGTCGACCATTAGAATGTTTTGTTACCTTCTTCCACATCAATAGCTCGAACAACCCCATGGGGCTAATCCTTTTAGTTTTTTCATAGATTTGCACATATTATCTTGTAATTCCGGAACCGGAAGTCGGATAAAGATGAAATTCAATAGTTAGCCATGCGACTATAAGACCTTTCGTTTGAATCTGAGTTTGTGAACATCGGTCAAGCCATCTCTGAGAAAATCGAGTGACATTATTTGTCACACACAGCCATTTTGTGATCTCGACGAACTGAGTCAAATGGTCAAAGTCAAACCATGAAACTCCGTTCTCCGGACTTCCGGCAACATTTAACGGTTTACATTGAATTAGTACGCATTATCCTTGAATACAATTTGGGCCCCGTATCACAATGCGCATCGATCGGATCAGATGGGTTCAAACGTGATGCGTCCTACTTGCTCTTCGAATACTACCTTGGCTGAATCATTTGCAATTACCACGATATGATAATCGTTGTGCTCTCATCACCTACCGACTATGAAAAAAGAATCATTTGACATTTGAAGCACTACATAGATACAAATCCGGAACAGGAAACCACATTCGGATGAAACAGAAAGAAATCTATCAAACCATGAGCACTTACATTTGTGTAAATCGGCCTAGTTTCTGACCACTATTTCCGTTACGTCCGGAACTGAAAACCGGAAACAGGTATAACCATAAAGGCAAACAACTCGCAAGAACTTGAAATTGAAACAGATTTGTTTTTTGCATCGTAACTCTAATGACAAATTGAATTTTTTAACACTCATCATTCTGTATTCGCGGGTAGTTGGATCTTAGTACAATTGAATGGGATTATATTGGATTATGAGATCCTTAATTTGGATATAGGTTTGTGAAAATCGGTTTGGTCATCTCTAAGAAATTGTGGTGATTTCTATTTCGAAGATTCGTTTTTAGCGGTCCTTTCGGAATCGACAACAGCAATGTTAATCATTTTCTATATGAAATCGGAATTTTTAATATTAATCGATATGTACTTTTGAATAAGATGCGACCAACAGTGATGCGTACCAACGTCGTGCCAGTTTACTCCAGCGTACAAGATCCAGCCAGCCACTACCGACCACCCGCTGAAGACTAGATCTCCCAAAGCTCATATGGTGTGAAAATTAAAAAAAAATCTAGTTTAAGTAGTATAAACATATGCCCTCGGCATCTTATAGCTTAACGCAATGTGCCTTGAAATATGTTATTAAATAAAAAATGTACTTTTGAATCTGCCCTTATACTTCTAACAAAAAAAAAGTACTGAAGGCACACTGAGAACTAGGTACATAAACAAGCATCATTAGGATTGAGTTCTTTTCAATTTGAAGGTCCCACCCGAAACAATATTCATGGTACGGGCCTGAATGACATAATACCAATTCAATCGACAACCCCGACGAACGTTCAAACGATTCTGATGCAAGGACCCATGCTGAACTGATGACCGGACGAAACACATTGCTGCCCAAAAGTCAAATTATTTGATAAAGGGTGTCGCCGGGTTTGCATATAAAAATTGCCCCCAAACAGAATAAAAATTGATATACGCTGTTTGAAAGGGTTTATATTGGAGATGATTTTCCCAAAATTTTAACCATTTAACTGCCATGTTGGCTGTGTTAGGGTGGTTCTTATGATTTTCATTTTATTTAAATTTTTCAAAAACCTCTTTAGCAAAAAAATTTGAAAAAAATCAGGAATTTTTTTTGGGAATTATGGGAAACATTTCTGATTTTTTTCAGAATTTTCAAAATGTGATTCATGTGAAAAAAATATTGAAAATTTTCGCATTTTTTTATCGCACTTACAATTTTGGTACCACTCTAGCTTTTACATCAAAAATAAATTTATGAGTACATTACGCTGTTTTTTTTCCGGATTTTTTGGAAAATGTGAACGGATATATCACACTTTAAAAAAATAAATCATTCGGAAAACCATGCATCCCCATCAAATTGTCACCATCCGATGGAGACGCATGGTATTTAGTTCTGAAATCATATATCACATGCCCTTAGATCTAAGTACCATGCGTTTCCATCTACAACTTGAGTTCAGGGCTTAAGAAATAATGTTCATAAGAAAGGACCAGTGAGAGAAACCTGAATCAGAACTAATGAATTGACAAATATTTAAGTTTTATTACACGGTTTAAAGTTTTCATTTATGAACTGATAGGCCTTTTTCATTTATTTTGCATTTATTGTATTCAAATTGAATAGTAACTATATTTAGTAAAAATTCTAAAGGACAATTAAATTGTAGTTTATTCACAGAAAAAAGTATTCGTAGATACTAAGCGCATATTAAAGGAAAAGTCGAAACCAAGCGAAATCTTTAAAAACTACCAGTTTCAAGGTAAAATGTTCGTCGACGTTCTATATCACATGATATGAATAGCCAAGTTGCCTGAAATTGCTCAACAAGACAGGTTAAGTCAAACGGCTTAAGCTCGTAAAGACGAATTAATCAAACTGACAGTAAATCCGTCGAAACAAAATGAATGAGACGGAAAGGCTTTAAAATATAACACCTTCCCACTCGAATAATGGTGCGTGGCGACGATATCGTGGTGATTCATGAATTCGTGTATTCATTCATTTATGACCGCGGATAAGGATAAAAGAAAAGTAATACGTCACCATAAGAAATTAATCAACGGCGTATAAACCACGGTTTTCAACACCTGCTTGAAGAACCACCTGCCATACGTACAGATGAAATTAGACAGCTACGATCGGCAGAGCATGTCATCAGAATAACAGCCGGCAAACATTTGAAAATGATTCTTGAATGTGATTCGGAAGGCTCATGGATTCGATCTAATGGAGGCAAAGAGTGGTCATAGTCTGAGCTGTATGGAGACGACTTACGACTAGATACATAATAAACGGGCTTGAGCTAATACGTGAGAAAAGTACTTCACGAATCAGCAGAAAAAGACCACTAAGTGCCAGTAAATTCGATGAACTATATATGCAAAAGCGTTTGAAATTCATTTTTTACGCATAGCTTAGTTTCTCATTCATTCTTAGTAAATACATATTTCGATTAAATCAACACAACTATACGATTTTCCGAAACTGTTTAATAAAAAAGTCCTCTTCAGGAAATAGCAAAAACTGAAAATATTAAGTTTATAAGAACATGTTGTTTGTATAGAAAGTCGACGATGCGAATTAATACGTTCTTTTTGGGTCTTCGGGACTTGCCGCAGGCGCTTCGTTTTCATTTTTATTTGATTTATAGTATTTATTAGGACTGCTAATAGCTAACCTCGAAACCTCCAGACTATCCCGCAAGATGCTCAAGTTAGAAACGAATTACAACCGTCCGCTGTGACACATGTTCACTTATACATTCCCTACATCATTGCTTGGTAAATCGACCCAGGCGTGCGAGCGTGTGTAAATAACATAAGGAATACAATTTTTTTTATCATTATCAATTACGTCAATACTCAAGCCCTGAGCTAAAATTGTAGATGGAAACGCATGGTATTTAGTGTAGATCAAGGAAACATTCGGCTAGAGTCGCCCATAACAGGGTAAAAATCAGAAAGCTTGTATCATGTTTCGTCCTTTATTTGAAATAATTCATTTAGTTTTGGGTAACACAAACCTGTTTGGTGGGGTCGAACTTCTTATTTGTAGGACAATTGTTAAGAGTAGACACCCACTTTCCGCCTAAAATGGAGCATTCGTAGTAAGTTGACTTATTGACAGTATTTTCGAATTTTCCTTCTTTCGAGCATTGATATACGCATGTAGAACCATCAAAAGCTGAGTTCGGTGCGCACTTGAACACAATCGTTTGTGTGAGCACTGCCGGAGTTCCCGCATATCTACAATAGGCATACAACGTCTTGTTGGTACCGTAAGAGCCATATCCGCTGGCTGAAGGGCATTTGATCACCACACAATCTGAAGCGGAAGAATTCCTCTTACATAATCCGGTGACGGGATTGTAAACATAACCAGTAGGACAGTTGTAAAGATCCGAAATGGCATTTGCTTTTTCGCAATAGTGATAGTTTCCGCACTGTTTCGGATCTGAAGAAGTTAGATATTCAATGAGTGATAAAAATGACAATGGCATATATTTATTTACCTGGAAAAAATCCTTCTGCTGTACAGATGAATTTCTCCACTTGGGCATCAGGTTGACATCCTTCAGCAGGAACGGAAGAACATTGGTCTTTATTGCAATAGGGGGTGGCCGGTGTAACAGTGCAGTCCACATCAGCCACATTTTCGGTTCCAAGGCAAACCTGGGCTGCTTTACAAGCAGTACATCCAGCGCCGAAATTATTATTACATGCGAAAGTGAAAACAGGATCCTCCATCAGATCTGCTTGAATAACTCCCGATACATCGGCGGCCACCCGGGAAGCCTGCAGGGCTACCGCCAGTAATATTACTTTTGTAAACATTATCCTTAGCTCCGAAATCGATCCAGACTGAATCGCTTGCCTGTTCGTTGTGCTTTTATACGTAGAAGTGATCTGGTTTTATCTGTGATTTGATGTTTCGGTTATCACCTTGAATAAGAAAAAAAAGTGCAAAAACATAAAAACTGAAATATGGCGTACAAACAACAAGGCAGGTAAATAAAGATCTGGTAACCATAAAATATGGTGGACACTGGCAGATATTGCTACAGCTTCAAGAGAAGAAGAATTTAAAATTGACGGCCACTTCTTTTTGTTGAACCCTAACGTTTTTGTTAATTAGCTTATACAAAATTCTTAAACGACCTGCTTTTTTCGATAAATGATGCTCGAACTCGTTTTGAAATAGGTAATCTTGAAATTAGGAGCTGCCGGACTTACACAAATCATTCCGGGCTTTAGTACGACAGATGAAGCCTGAAGAGCTATTAACTGAGTCTAAGCCCAATGAAAGTTAGATTGGAAATCACTAGATAAGATTGGAATTGACGTAGCGAAAATTAGAAAACTTTTCTCAGAGACAGAATTCGGACCACTTAACCTTCTCCAATCTTCGGAACTGATTAAATGGTTAAACAAATCTCAGATGATGTATTGAGAAGAATGTCGCACATTTATACTGTTAGTTTAATTGTTATAATCGCAAGCAAAAATTCACAAGCCAAAAATTTGCAATTGACATCACTATGAAAAACGGCCGTTGAACCAAGTCAGCCATAAATCATTTTGCTCTAATCTATTTCAATTTGAAGATTATGCTCGTTGATGCCCGAACAAACTGCCCGTTTATCACCATATTCTCTGGTTTCGTATCTCTTACTGCGAAGAGACGAGAGCTTGGAGCACAGTTCTGCTTCGATTGACATGAAAATTTGACAAAACGTTATTGAAACTTCTAAAACCCTACCCGTTCCAAGCAAAATATAATATTTCCTTTGATTTTATAGACAATAAACTTCCAACGCGTTTTCCTCGAAATCACGTTTTCCTCGAAATCACGTTTTAAAAGTACGTGGGCATCGTCATTTAAAACCTACTTCACCAATTATGTTATTTTCAAATTTTTCATATAAACTACCCTACCTAAACGTTTTCTTTTCCAATTTTTGTTACTTTGGGGAAGTGTTACAGCTACAAAATAGCGGTTTTTTTGTGGAAAAACGCAGTTTTGACTTTAATCATCCAAAATTTAAAAAAAATTCGAATAATAACATAGCAGTCTAGAAAAATATGTACTACAACTTTGTTACTTGGATTTTTTTTTTTATTTCTGATAATCTTGAGCTGCGATCCCCCCTAACAAAACCGGACGACTGTGGGCGCCTTTTTAATATTGGGTAAACCTAATCGCGAAGATCTCATGTTATACTTAACATAATTTCTTCTCCATACCAACGGAAATGTGTACAGCAGTTTATGATAAAGTTTCAATAGTATGATATAACCACAAATATCTCATAAAGGAAGTTTTCTACAATGTTTGCTATGATCGGGCATTAAGGTGAAATTCGGTGCCAAACTCAAGCGCGCAAAATAGCAATATTTTCAGACAAAAAAATTATCGATCAGAAACTGATCTCACATGGCACAAAATCAGTTGTGAAAAATTCACTAGCGAAGGCTCTCGTCGATTATATTTAGGGAAAAATTCAAATGCACCGATGAACAAAAACGGAAATTTTTTGAAAATGTTAAAATAATAACAAACATTAATAAAAAAAAACCCTTCTTAATCCACCTAGTGGTGTGATAATGCCTTTCTCTTCTTTCATAACATTCTCATGAAAATATATTTCATACTTTTATTAAATAATTTCGGACACTAATTTTGACACAAATTGATGCAGATTGATTAGAGTAGTTTACAAAAGCATTCTTCAGAGTTTATGTTACACAGTCGGCATCATTTTTCCAACCTAGTGCTTGACATTTGTGTTACCTATTTGTATGAGAAGAGTAAAGCTAATCTAAAAAACGTGATTAATCCACCTAGCAGTGAGATGATACCTTTTTTTTTATCAATCCGCATGTGTTTTTTGCATGGATATTTTTTAGGTGTTTTAGTTCTCATGACATTATTATTAATTATTTTTTAAACGGCAAATTGAGATTTTAATCACTCATTACGCTGTAATTTCGAAACTGCAAATCGTATCGAATTTCAATCTTAACGTGTGACAATCGATTGAACATTCCATGAGATGTCGAAATAAGTTCAACTTTAAAGTTTTTCGTTATTATTTATGGTACTTCCAGAGCCGGTATTCAGGAACTAGCATAACCCAAATTGATTCGAATGGCCATAAATTAATACGCCAAACAATTTACATCTTCTATATCGGTATGAATTTTAAAAACTCATCATCTGTAATTCCAGAATCGGATAAAATTCACCAATTTTGTATGGAACCTTAAGTCCTTTAATTTGAATTTTTGTTTTTGAAGTTCGATTTGGCCTGTTTGAAAAAAATGATTGAGCTTTGAGAAAGGATTCGATACTGGAACCGGAGTTCTAAAATCAGTGTAGCCGAAATCAGTTAAATTCACCTGAGGAGTCTGTAGACATCTTTAAGAAATTGTAGTGCGAAATAAAATTTGGGGGTACATTTCGAATCCAAAAACGAATACCGCTTAAACTGAAATAAATTTATTTCGTAATCGACTATCCAAATCAGCAAACCCGATAAACCTGATTAATTTATGTGAAATGAAAATTTTTATACTAATCCTCTTTTTATCTCCTGAACCAGAATTCGGATCTGACTAAATTTTATAGGATTTTAAGACCTCTCATTTGAATCATAGATGATTCTTAGATTTCATTTGAATCTTAGATCGGTTCAGACATCTATGAGAAAAATGAGTTACACTATTTTAATATCGTTTGACATATCATCCTGTAGCTCAGGAACCAGAGGTCGAAGCCAAACATAATTCAGGAACATTGTTCGGGAGCATATGACTCTTCATATGAATCTTTGTTTGTAGAAAACTTTTGAGTCATCTTCGAGAAAATTGAGTGAAATTATTTATCACACACGCATTTGCTGATCTCGACGAAATAATTCGAATGGTATATGGCTGTTTTGTTCTTCCAGCATTTATTAATATGAGTAGTTAAAAACAATATAATTATGGAATTGCTTTCAACTCGAAAATGCTGATATCATCTGGTTTACATATGCCATATTCGAACGATTATGTTGCCAAAAACGAACCGTGCTAAAATCGGTCCAAGGCAAATTGTCATGAAAAAGGATGCTGTACACAGTCTTTTTGGTTTTGTATGTCACAGTGAAAAAATGCTGTTTTCCGTTGCTCCCAAGCATTTCTTTGTCATACAGCGCTCAAATGTTCTACTACTGGAATAAGGGGAAAAATCGTTTACACAAAAATTTCGATATCTCCGTTATAAATGGACGGATTTTAAAAATCTATGGCTTGTTGGATAGCTACTGCAGTGCAGAATCTAAGTCTGAAAACATATTATGTTTTCAAGGTCAATTGTGACAGTAAAAAGTAAAAATTTTGATATAAAACTTCGTATAACTCAAAAAGTAAACATCCGATCTCATCCGACCTTTCATTTGCGACTAGTTTGATCAAAATCGGTCCAGCCATCTCTGAGATCTCGACCTCTTAGTTGACAACACACGGACAGACACACACACACACACACACACACACACACACACACACACACACACACACACACACACACACACACCGTAGTAGGCTCAAGAAGGATCAGCGAATAAGCGTCGGTCCGGGAGAACCTTCTTCGCCGGGAAGCTCTTCGTCGGAGTAGTCTAGATCCATCGTCGGGGACTAGACGAGTAGTACGTAAAACTGCTAGGATCGTCGGGGCGCCAGTGAACCGGAAGCTATCCTCCAACCGGAATCACTGGATCGACCCAGGCATCCTCTCGGTCGGGCGTTGACGGGTATCGAAGGCGTCGGTTTCGGGAGGGCCTCCTTCGTCGGGGAACTCTCCTTCGGTGTAGGCTAGTTCCTTCGGCGGGGGCTAGTCGAGTAGCCGCCACAACGCCGATTCGAGTCGTCGAGGCGCCAGCGAACCGGAAGCCATGCTCCAACCGGAATCGCGGAACCGACCTCGGCACTCCATCGGGTGTCCCGTGTGGTGTAAGAGACTCGGTGTCGGGAGATTCTCCTTCGCCGGGGAACTCTCCGTAGGAGTAGTCTAGATCCTTTGTCGGGGACTAGATGAGTAGATCGTCGCGTGGTACCGCTAGGATCGTCTGAGCGCCAGTGAACCGGAAGTCACGCTCCAACCGGAATCATTGAATCAACTTAGGCATCCTTTCGGTCGGGTCGTAGACGCGTACCGTAAGCATCGGTTCGGGAGGACTTCCCTCGTCGGGGAAACCCTCCGTCGGTGTAGACTAGATCTTTTGGCGGAGACTAGTCGAGTAGTTCCGCGACGTAGTATCAGTTTTGGGTCGTCGAGGCGCCAGTGAACCGGAAGTTACCCTCCAGCCGGCATCACTGGACCGACCTCGTCATCCAACTGGTCGATCCCTCGAGAGCAGGATGCTGATCCCCATTCTGCATAAGTCTGGGGAGGGTGCTGTGAGCACCAATAGCCTTCCACCCCGAAGTAATACCTAGCGGTGGTGCCGGGGAGGTAGGGTTGGAGATCCAAGGTGTTTTAGTGGGTAGTTCCAATCAACAGTTGAGTAGTCCTGTGGAGAGTCCCACACTCCGTGCGTAAATACATTTCACCTTGTAAAAAAAACACACACACACACACACACATACACATCGCACTTTCAGACTGATGGCAATGCGCGTGACAAGTTCGTACCAATATCGTCAGACGCTGTGCACGTGATAGCCGGAATGATCCTCATCTGTCTGCTACTGGAAGAGGATAAGCTTATGCTACACGGATCGAGGCACAGGACGAGCCCGGAACAGAGAGAGAGCCAACACGCACACTAAATGGCAACAGCAGTGGGACAACGCGGAGAAGGGAAGGTGGACGCATCGATTAATTCCTAACCTGTCGGTTTGGCCAACTCGAGTGCACGGTGAGGTAAACTTCCAACTGACGCAATTCCTGTCTGGACATGGCTGTTTTAAGCAATACTTGCACAGATTTGGCCACGCAAGGTCGCCGTTGTGTCTTGAGTGCCAGGACACAGAAGAAACGCCGGAGCACGTAATATTCAGTTGCCCACGGTTTATTCAACCGCGTAGCGAAATGAATGCTATCGTTGGCGCCGATGTCAGCGTGGAGAACATCGTTCAAAGGATGTGCAGTGAGGAAGGAAAATGGAACGCGGTGAACCGGACAGTTGTTCAGATTATGTCCACACTGCAGAGGAGTTGGCGAGAAGAGCAGCGTCAAATGACCTAGGTCCAAAGACGAAGAATGCCGGACTGTTTTCGGCACCCTAAGAAGACGGACGAAGTGTGTGGAATGCTGCTCGGTTTCGGGAGAGGTTACTTCGCCGGGAAACTCTCCGTCGGGTAGGCTAGACCCACCACCGGGGGCTAGTTGAGTAGGCGCGTCGTAAACCGGTTTCGGAACGTCGGCTTCGAGAGAACTTCCAGCGTCGGGGAGCTCTCTGTCGCGGTAGGCTAGATCCTTCAGCGGGGACTAGTCGACTAGTCGGCGGGGACTAGCCGACTTGTGTCGTCGGGGCGCCAGCGAACCAGAAGCTATGCTCCAACTGGAATCGCCGGACCGACCTCGGCGCTCTCTCGTGTGTCCCGTGTGGTGCAACAGGGGACTCGGTGTCGGGAGAACCTCTTTCGCCGGGGAACTCTCCGTCGGTGTAGTCTAGATCTTTCATCGGGGATTGGACGAGTAGATCGTGGCGTAGCACCGTTAAGATAGTCGGGGCACCAGTGAACCGGAAACCATCCTCCAACCGGCATCAATGGATCGACCCAGGCATCCTTACGGTCGGGCCGTGGACGGGTATCGAAAACGTCGGTTTCGGGAGAACTTCCATCGTCGGGGAACTCTCTGTCGGTGTAGGCTAGATCCATCACCGGGGACTAGTCGAGTAGACGCCACAACACCGATTCGAGTCGTCGGGGCATCAGCGAACCGGACGCCATGCTCCAACCGGAATCGCAGAGCCGACCTCGGCACTCCTTCGGGTGTCCCGCGTGGCGTAAAAGGGGAAACTCTCAGTCGGTGTAGGCTAGATCCATCGTCGGGGATCAGTCGAGTAGTGTGGCGCGACGTAGCGAAATTGGGTCGTCGAGGCGCCAAAGGTGGATCGATATGGATACAGAGAGAAACTTAGGAGCTCATTTTTCTTCCAAACGAAGAAGTGCATGAGCACAGCCTCCCCCGAAGTATTGAGCTTAGCTTAGTTCCGGGGGGATCGAGGCAAGATGTCCAAGGTGTTTTAGTGGGTAAGGTTCAGCCAGTCCCACTCGCTGGTTCACAATAGCGGTAGCTTGACAACTACCGAGCGCGTGAGCTGGGAAAGTACATAAGGTATTTCACCTTGTAAAACACACACACACACACACACACACACACACGGACAGTTGCTCAGTTCGTCGAGCTGAATCGATTGGTATATGTCATTCGGCCCTCCGGGCATCGGAAAAATTTTCTAAACTTTGAGCGAATTCTATACCTATTTTTTATATATAAAAAAGATAAAATTCCACTTAGTGGAATTTTCATATATCTTGAAAAATAACCATGAAATTTTCGAAATCGAAAAATAAATTCTGATGCCAAAAATCTTAAAATTGCATGAAACATCGAGATGTATTGTTATCTCGAAAAAAATAGTCCCAGAATGTCGATTTTTTTCAAAAAAATTTTTTTTCGAGATAACACTAAATCTCGACGTTTCATGTAATTTTAAGATTTTCGGCATCAAAAAAATTTTCTATTTCGGAAATTTCATGTACTCTTCCCTATGGTGCTTTTTCAAGATCGAAAAATTTTCAAACTTTAACCGCTGGGAAGCACCCCTCACCCATGTCCGATTTAGCTCAAGTTATGCATGAGACTTTCTTCGAGGTACTTAAACTTTTGAACAATAACGCTTTACGAAATTAGAGGTGATCCCAAAAGATTGGCACCCTTCTATACATTAGAGCGGTAAAAAGCAACGTTTTGTGTCGGTTACGTCACTTATACCATTATATCTCCGGAACCAAAAGTCATAGCCATTTGATCTTCGAACTTGATCAATGACCTAACAATAGTTTTCAAATATGCCTAAGTTTGTTGAAATCGGATGAGCCATCTCCGAGAAACACGCGCGGTAAAAAACAACACGTTTTGTCAGTTACGTCATTTATATCATCATATCTCCGGAACCAAAAGTCACAGCCATTTGATCTTCGAACTTGATCATGCCTAACAATAGCTTTCAAACGGGCCAAGACTTGTTAAAATCGGTTCAGCCATCTCTGAGAAAATTGAGCGGTAAAAATATCTTCGAAAAGTGACAGACATTTTCCGATCTCGTCGAATGGTAAATAACACTATGGGTCTCCGAGGCTTCGAAAGTCGGTTTTTTCAGCAATGCTAACATCTTTCTATAGAGAAAGGCAAAAACAATCACAAAGCATATTATGCAGCTGATTAAAAAATATTTCCAGATTCAGTTTGAATATCATATGCACAAGTAACAGGAGCTCAGCTTATCGTTACGCCAATTCCAACACTTGAGATATGCCCTCCTTTTACTTCTGTAAATCAAATTCATGCTAAACAGTGTTTTATTGGATTTATCCAAACAGTGCAGTGCATCAACTAGTTGCAATTAAAACAGCCTTCCTTCGTTATTTATTGAGTAAAGATTTTTTAGTAAAAATATAATAATTAAATTTTAATATAAAAATAAAAATATAATAATTAAATTTTTAACGAATCATTTCCATGTCGAACTGAACCCGATCAGATGCACATAACAAAATCATAACACAAGTATATCAACAGTTGATAGGTATAACAATTTGCCTTATTTTTAGATATTGAACAAATGAAGAAAGTTAAATCCTGTGATAACAATATAATAACAAAATCAGTAATGATGTTTTTTTTTCATTTGCAAGACTCATGATAACGTTCATTAATTGAAAAAAAGGAGTTCTTCCGTTGCTTTATATCGAAATATAATGATCAGAATTTCAAAAAACTAAAAGAAGAAGCCAGATCACTTAATAAATTATTCATTCAATGAAAAAAATCATTCAACAATTTTTGATTGAAACGATGCTAAAAGCTGGCTGTGATAAAGTTTTTCTGTGTTAAATTTTCTTTCTAATTTATTACATTTATTGCTATTAGTTTCTGCTTTCGAACTTCTGTAGTTATATCAAATTTAATAATAAGTATGATAAAAACGTTTAAACATCCGTTACGATTTTGTTCCCGCTAGAGTCTTTTTTGTTATGTTAGCTTTCCAGCCAAAAATATTTCAAAATATGTTACAAAATATTTCTGAAATCAATTACTCCAGTTGTTATAATTATGTTATTACCCTCTGATCGGGAAACGTATCCTTTGTGTAAAATTTAAAATGTAAAACGAAAGGAAACGAAAACGTTCCAACATATTTTTAAAGTTGAATTAATTTCAAACTGGTTCTAATAATATCGTGAGTTGTCACAACAGTTGGCATTAGGCCCATTTATGAATGTTTAACCTGTTTTTTTTGTATATTAGTTTAATTTCCAAGAAATGTAAATCAGATCTATTTGTGGAACAAGCCGAATTAAGCATATAAAAATAATTATAGTGTTTTTAGTTGTCAAATCAGGTTTTTGAGGTAACGCCCTTACAAATGAGATGAAATAGGGAGCCGTTATCCTATATGCGCTTCATATTTCTATATATGAAGATAATAGAACTACAGGAAAGTCTGACTTTTGTTCTAGGCTCCGGAGACCCCTAGTGTTATATGCTACTGAATTGTATTCCGATCCGACTTCCGGTTCCGGAATTACAAGGTAATATGTGCAAATCGATGAGGAAATGCGCACTCAATTTTCTCGGAAATTTCTCAACCGATTTTCACAACCTAAGATGCAAACAAAAGGTCTTGAAATTCTTTAGAAAGTCCCCGCAATTTTTTTTATAAAACTTAAACTAAAAGGTAAATTCATCTAGTTGGTAGAACTTGTTAGTTAGTGGATATATAAATCTACTTTGGAACTAATAGTCCCCGATTTTCGCTTCCGAAAGCACCGGCAATAGTGAAGAAAAACTCTCATTGTCTTAAAAAATACTGGGCAATTTCATACAGGTTCGACTTCCGGTTCCGAATGAGTGTAAAAACTTTCAAACTGTCATACAAAATGATGCAAAACCGGTACGCAACGGTACGTGCTGGTACGGAAAAAGAAAACACCTTCGCCTAGCACACAGCGTGCACTTAAATCTGTATTGACTTGACATAACTGTTTACAAATTGAAAAGATTTTAGTTGTTTATACGCAAAGAAAGATTCTGATTTTACTCAAGTTTGAAAAAGTGATGTTCTAATGATGATTAAAAAAGGTTTTGTCGTTTCAAACCACTGTGCAAAGGCTTGCAAATTTTGCTGGAATGAAGCGAGCAGCAGATTGGTGTAAAGGAACTTCATTGGGAGAACACTTTTTAACAGCGATTTGCGTTTCCAGTGTGCAACAGTGAAATGGGAGCGCTGCGTTTGAAAACACCTCAGTTCAGTTAAGTTGTCCGGATTTGAGTCGGTTTGGCATCGATTGGTTCATGTAGTTTGGAATCCAATTGAAGATCACAATTAACAGATCGGCTGAAAAGTTCGTATCGTTTCTATGAGAGGGCGCCACTAGAATTAAATCCATACCATTTTCAGTTAGTACCAACCTTCAAAAGATACGTGTATAAATTTGACAGCTGACAGCTGTTTGATTATTAGTTTGTGAGATATTGCATTTTGAGTGAAGCTACTTTTGTTATTGTGAAAATATGGAAAAAAAGGAATTTCGTGTGTTGATGAAACACTACTTTTTGATGAAAAAAAGTTCCGCCGATACCAAAAAATGGCTTGATGAGTGTTATCCAGACTCTGCACCGGGCGAAGCAACAATTCGTAAGTGGTTTGCAAAATTTCGTACTGGTCATATGAGCACCGAAGACGATGAACGCAGTGGACGTCCAAAAGAGGCTGTTACCGATTAAAACGTGAAAAAAATCCACAAAATGATTTTCAATGACCGTAAAGTGAAGTTGATCGAGTTAGCTGACCATCTAAAGATATCAAAGGAACGTGTTGGACATATTATTCATGAATATTTGTATATGAGAAAGCTTTGTGCAAAATGGGTGCCGCGTGAGCTCACAATCGATCAAAAACAACAACGAATTGATGATTCTGAGCAGTGTTTGGAGCTGTTATATCGAAATAAAACCGATTTTTTTCGTCGATATATAACAATGGACGAAACATGGCTCCATCACTTCACTCCGGAGTCCAATCGACAGTCAGCTGAGTGGACTGCACGCGATGAACCGAACCCAAAGCGTGGAAAGACTCAACCAGCGGCCGGTAAGGTTATGGCGTCTGTATTTTGGGATGGTATAATTTTCATCGACTACCTTGAAAAGCGAAAAACCATCAACAGTGACTATTATATAGCGTTATTAGAGCGTTTGAACGACGAAATTTCTAAAAAACGGCCTCATTTGAAGAAGAAAAAAGTTTTGTTTCATCAAGACAATGCACCGTGTCACAAGTCGATGAAAACCATGCTGAAATTGGGCTTCGAATTGCTCCCTCATCCACCGTATTCTCCAGATTTGGCCCCCAGTGACTTTTTCCTGTTCTCAGACCTCAAGAGAATGCTCGCTGGTAAAAAAATTAGAAGCAATGAAGAGGTAATCGCTGAAACTGAGGCCTATTTTGAGGCAAAGGACAAATCGTACTACAAAAATGGTATCGAAAAGTTGGAAGATCGCTATAATCGCTGTATCGCCTCTGATGGCAATTATGTTGTATAATAAAAACGAATTTTGGCAAAAAAAAATTTGGCAAAAAAGTTTAACGAGTGTACACTTCAAGAGCCATCTCAGTTCTACTTAAATGCAGATCCCATGGCGATTGAAGGCACTTTTCAGTCCCACAGATCATTGTAAAGAATTATTTGTTTTTTTCACCATTTCTTACCAAACGCATTGGATTCTTCAGAATGGAAAAAGAAAGAAGTTTGTGCCGTCACTAACACATTCAATTACGCCGGGCTCAACTCACACGCAATGCAAAAGTGAAAGTATTGATGTGGTACACATTTTTATACTAGTATGTGTGTCGTTTCGAATTAACGATAAAATCTTTGATCCTGTCTCTGTATGGAGCCGGAACAGGGATGCCAGTATTAAAAATAAAAATCTCTATATTTCGGAAAATTAAAACTGACGGAACCTTCACTTAAGCAACACTATAATTGCACCTTGTTGCAATATCTTCATGAACGTCTTAGACGAAAATTGGAAATTACCCCGCGTTCTTCGAATATTTTTTAATCCACCTAGTGGTGTAATGAAGCCTTTCTCATAATACTAATATTTTCAAAAATATCATCAGAAGATTTTGTGAAGAAATTTTTTTTTTAATCTTGAATAAAATAAGAAACTTTCTTTGGTTATAAACTAACATATCCTTATCAAATTGCAAACAGTTATGTCAAGTTGATAATAATTTTTGTTTATTTTGTATCGTCGCACTAAATGATTAAACACACTTTACCCTATAGTTTTGAAACCGGAAAACAGACCCGGATGAAATTAAACAGCAACCTATAAGACTGTAAGAACTTTCATTTAAGCCTGTTTGTGGAAATCGATCAAATCATCTCTGTAAAAATTGAGTGAGTCTCGTTGACCTTATTTCTGGTACATCTGGAACCAGGAACTTGGAACCAGTATAACCAAAGTCGGTTCGTTTAGTAAGTAACTAATATAGCCTACAAATTGAATCAGTTTTAAGACAAATCTTGAAGAATTTTACTCTTCGTCGCTCTAAATGACGGTGTGAAATTCAATAGCAACATACAGAACTACGAGATTTTTTTTTATGATTGACACATACTCACACACTCACATACATTGCTCAGCTCGATGAACTGTGTCGAATTATATAGAACACTTAGCCTTTCGGGTCAATTTTTCAAGTAATTGTATAAACTTTCTTTATGAGAAAGGCAATAAGTGCACTTTTATTGAAAAGCATCTTTCTCATGATTTTGTAATAACACTAACAAGTAGGTACAAATTGAATAAAAGAATTAGAAATTTACATATTTTTCACCTGAAAAATATAAATTTTAATGTAGCAACCCTGCACGCTATACAAAATTGAACAAAGCACACTGTGAATGGATCAAAGCCGCACGTACCGTCGCGTACCAGTTTTGTATCGTCATTTTTTTCGATTATAGAAGTTTTAACATTGTTGTCATTCACCTCTTCGGGCCAGAAAAGTTTTCTGACCCTATGTGCGGGGTTGGGAATCGAACCCAGGTGGGCAGCGTGAAAGGCATCGACTTACCCATCACGCTATGCCCGTTCCCCTGCATCATCGTTTTGAATTTGAATGTTTTGACACTCATCGCCCTATAATTTCGGAACCGGAAGTCGGATCAGGATGAAATTGCACAGTATATTTAAAGACAATGAGAGCTTTAATTTGAATCACAAATCGTGAAAAACGGCTTTACCGTTGCTGAGAAATCTACATGAGTTCCGTTTTTTCAGATTTTCTTCACTATTACCGGTGCTTTCGTAAGCGGAAACCGGGAACTAGTAGTCCCAAAGTAGTTTTATATGATCACTAATTAATAAGATTCGTCAACTAGATCAATTTAGCAGTAAGTTTTATAAAAATGTGCACCTCGTTTCGCAATCGCATGTGGAAAAATACTCATGAAATTGAAAATTGAAGAATTTCAAGACCTTCTATTTGCTTCTTAGTTTGTGAAAATTTATCAAGAAATTTCCGAGAAAATTGATTGCATATTTTTTCATAAATTTTCACATATTTCCTTACAATTCCGAGACCGGAAGTGGGATCCAAATAAAACTCAGGAAAGTTGTATAAGGCTATAAGACCTTTCATTTAAATCTATGTTTGTGAAAATCGGTTCACCCATGTTTGAGAAACGTGTGTGACTATTTTTTCATTTTTTTTGTGCATATCACCCTGTAATTCCGGAACCGAAAGTCGGATCCATATGAAACTCAGGAACTTTGTATGGGACCTAAAGACCATTCCATTTGAATCGAAGTTCCTGAAAATCGGTTCAGCCATCTCTGAGAAAATTGAATGACATTATTTGTCACACACACACACACATACACACACAGACATTCTGTGATCTCGACGAACTGAGTCGAATGGTATATGACACTCGGCCCTCCGGGCCTCGGTTCAAAATTCGGTCTTTACAGTTATTGCATAACCTTTCTATATGAGAAAGGCAAAAAATGCAGTACTTGAAACATTAACGAAATTATATTAATGGTAGAGGTTTCGATTCTAGGTTCTAGATACAAGAAATAATATTCTTCAAGGAATATTTTCACCACTTGGTAAAACAACTCTATTTCAAATGTTTATTACATTGAATAGCGCATGCGTTATCTTATAAAGAACTCTTTCTAATATTTCTTATACTTTCGTTGTGTTATCATATTTGATATTGAACTTATTTTAATTATATATGTATTATAAGCTCACTTTACCTACTAACATCGTGCTTTATAAGGGCAAAATTTGAGTTTCAGCGAGCCATTGTTATTCGTATTCACGTCAATCCGATTATGTCACTGACATTACCTACCCGGCTTTCTGTGTCTCATATCTCGAATAAGCAATGTATGAAACACTTGTAGGTCTCATTTGAAACTAATATTTTGTTGAGGATTTTATTGAAACATTATGGCGTTTAAGAGTTATTCAATGTTTTTGAGTTTTTTTTGACTTATTTTCAATACAAATTGAAATGAGTTAAAAATATAACATCCACTCAAATTTCCCTTTGAGTTCTACTTATATTCTGAGCTTTTGGAAACCGTATAGGATACATTTTTATCGATCAGGTATCTAATGAATATTGATACTTGAACTTTGCCAAGATGAAATGATGAAACTTTGCTAATATGAAAATTGGAACAATAATTTGTTCGAAAAACTCTTTTGAAGACCACCTATGCATGCCCTCCGAAACCACAGCAGCATCTTGATGTGATAACCACATTTTAGGGGTATGTGATCTTTATTTTACGACCTGTTTGTTTGTTCCGCATACACCATTCTAATTTTTTTGCACTCTAGCTCTAACACTTCGTGATAACCGAAAAATTAAATCAAAGATAAAACCCAATCTGCCCAACCAGTATAAAAGCACAACAAACTGATGAGCGGTTCAGTTTGGGTAGGTTTCGAAGCTGAGGATAATGTTCGCCAAAGTAATACTACTAGTGGTAGCCTCGCAGGCTTGCCTGGTGAGCTCCGATACTCCAGGAATCCGTCAAACTGCGGCTGGTATTTTCCAGATCGCGCCAATGGCCGCAGCAGTGTTTACTCATAAATGTGAAAATAATAATTTTGGCGCTGGATGCACTGAGTGCCAGAAAGGATCGGTTTGCCTTGGAACCGAAAATGCGGCTGATGTGGACTGCACCCTTACACCAGCCACTCCTTATTGCAATAAAGACCAATGTTCTGCTGTACCGTTGGAAGGATGTGAAGCTAATGCCCCAGTTGGAACATTCATTTGCACAGCTGAAGGATCTTTTCCAGGTATGTAAATATATGCTCTTATCATTTTCATCACATATCGAAAGCCTAACTCCTTCAGATCCGAAACAGTGTGGAAACTATCACTATTGCGAAAAAGCAAATGCCGCGGCAGATCTATACAGCTGTCCATCTGGAAATGTTTACAATGCCGTCACCGGGTTATGTAAGAAGAATTCTTCCGCTGCAGATTGTGTGGTGATCAAATGCCCTTCTGCCAGCGGATATGGCTCTTACGGTACCAACAAGACGTTGTATGCCTATTGTAGATATGCGGGAACTCCGGCAGTGCTCACACAAACGATTGTGTTCAAGTGCGCACCGAATTCAGCTTTTGATGGTTCTACATGCGTGTATCAATGCTCGAAAGAGGGAAAATTTGAAAATACTGTCAATATGTCAACTTATTACGAATGCTCCATTTCAGGCGGAAAATGGGTGGCTACTCTTACCAATTGTCCTACGAATAAGAAGTTTGACCCCACCAAACAGGTTTGTGTTACGCCAAACTGAACGTATTAAGTGAAATAAGATACAAGATACGTAGTTACAACGTTTATGAGATTAAAACATGTTGCTATCACTATATCAAGATTGCTATTAAAATTACAAAAAAGAAAAGTCCAAGAAAAGCACACCAACGATGTCAGACTAACGGATTTCTGGGTATTCTTGGGATCTGCGGATATTCAATATGATTCGGAGTCAATAGAAGGAACCGAAAGTTTTACACTAACAACCATAGCTATTGAGAGCTTTTGTAACTCCTTTGGTTTCATAACTAGAAATCAGCTTTCGTTTCCATGACCCAGTCAACCAATTTCGAACCCATTCCACTCAACTAAAACGGTAAACTCATCAACTGGTGAGCCACACGACAGTGCTTATTTGCTTGTGAAATTACATTTTGATAGTCACCGAGCCTATTATACTCATGAACAAATATGTACAACTCAACTGCAATGTGAAATCTTTCATTTTTCCATAATTGGGTTGAAGATTCGGTGAGACAGAAGTGTTCTTGAGTTAGTTTGTAAACATAAAATATGAGTAACAGTTTTGCTGATTTAAAACGTGACTAATTTGGTTGAGTCCTAAGCTTGAAACTTGATCAAAGATATGTTGGAGGGTTTCATTCTCTCCCACCACTGGTAGCAGGATGCTTTTATTTTCAGAGTCTGAGAAAAAGTTAATGTCACGTTGACTGAAGTCACCATAAATGTGTAATTTCACTTCGGAAGGAAGGTTAATTATGATTTCTTCAGCAATTTGAAAAAAAAACATCACATATTTCTTTACGGCTGTTGTTTGTAGGAAGATACACTGAGCAGAAAATATGTGTTTTCCCTGTGAGACGAGTTTTCATCCATACGTGCTCGAATTCTGTCTAGTGGTTATGATCTCAGCATAAAATTTTGTAGAATTAGTTATGAGCACTCAACCACCCGTTTTCTTATCAGACATTTATAAATTGCGATCATCTCTGAATACATTATAATTATTGCCGAGAACTTCTGCACTCCTAACTCCTTAGATTATTGCATAAGAACTGCTTCACTTTCAACCTCCAGCAGTTGGATGATAAGCATTACATGCAACAGACACAACAGCTGTCGTCATTTTCTTCTCCTAAGGGTTGTGTCAACCAACGTATTAATGCGAACGATTATCAATATTCGGAAGTGTGAAAGAAGCATGTTTTCACGTCGTCCTGTTATATCAGTGACATTACCCACCCGCCAATCTACCTCCGATTTGCAAGGAAACAATATTTATAGTAGTCATCATTCAGTAAAAACCATTCAAGCGAAGAGCTTGTGCTTCGATTATACTGACTGGTGAGTTTACGGCTTCAGGTAGTTAAAACTGCTGGTGCTAATCGCCAAGGCAATTTTCGGGGCGTTTTCCGACTGGAAAGCTAGCAACGAAGGCCATCCCGTTCATACGCATAGAGGTTTAGAGACACAGAGGTGCCATCGCATAAAGGTCCGAAGACGAAGGGGTGCAAAGGCACAGAGGTGCTAAAGCTACCCAGAGCTGATCTACCAGGTACCAGAATTTGAACGCTGCGTAGGATCGAAAGAGACGACATATATCGTGAGGTGCTACACTGCAAGGATCACATTTGATCGCCATCAAGAGCAACAGCACTGTACCTGGGGTCAGGTACAGGCAGCACACCAAGTTCAGTGGTGACCACAACGACGGCAGAACAACTGAGAAAGCAGAAAACGATACCAAAAGACTGCCAATTGGAAATCGTTGGATGAGCTTCACGTCGTTCTTCACAATAGACGAACAGAGACAACAGCAACAAGGTAGATTTAATTTAATTTAATTTTTTATTTCTCTTATAACTGAAATTTTACTATACATAAGTTTTCATTTTGATATTATTAATTTACAAAAAAAAAACAGTTAATGTAATGGATGATCTCATGGAAGATAATCGGGAGAGAGTTGGAATCACTGGGAGTGCGATGCAGTATCCTGGTGCTACTCTCAAAAAAGTATAATTTCAATGCGTTGTTTAATACGTATAGTTAAAAATTTGGTTGAAACAGTTATTATTAGTCATAAAGCAGATGTGGCAAGTGTGTGTTTAGTAGTGAGAGTACTATTCATTGAATAATGTTGATCCGCGAATCTAAAGATGCTCAAGCGTCGGGAACTGTGAATTTACCACCCAAAAATTCAACGATGTTAACCTGTTAACCGATCGAAGCGCCGTCTGCATGTCATTGTCGGTGTAGTCGGATTTCTATGGAATGTGTGAAAGTTTACAAATCGATCGTGTCATTCAGACTGAAGGTCTAGGGTTTGTTCTGCAAAGGACCCATTCGCGAGTGTTTTTATTTTATTCTTTCAGTGGTCGTGTTTCATCTCGCGTTGTTGACAGCAGAGCGAGTGGGAGAAGAAGGATATAGGTGAGATCGTTCATTGGAGGTATTTTATATTTTTCTTACTTATTATATTTCTTCTGAGTATCGAAAATCAGGTTTTGCTGAGATCATATTGTTTATCAAAACATATCCGGATCTTTTCCCTTCCTACTAATAAATCCCCTATCCCGTGATGCTCGTGGAGATAGAGTGGTACCCGCGGTCTCTGGAAACAACGAGTATCGGACTAACATTCCTTCCTTTCCCTTAGTAACACAGCCTTTGGTCGTAGTCAGCGTCGTTATTGATCATTGAATAAAAAGTTAGGAGTAAGTAGGTATGTACAGTAAAAATGATTTGCTCCTCCCAAGTTTCATTTTCTTGGTTCATTGCACATTTCCACTCATTCGGTCAATCACGAAGAGCAACTACGGGCGATCTACTTCAGCTCAGCTCAGCTCAGCTGGATGATCTCATGGAAGATAATCCGAATCCGATTCCGGATACTAATAAGATTTTGAATACTCTAAGTGCTGAACATTATGCAGAGGGTACCACTGGGCCATGAATAGTCTATTTTCGAAAAAGAGAAAAGCTATTTCAATTTGATGCAAATTACAAAGGAATTGACATCACATTTTTCAAAAGTTGTAGAATTCTCTAAAGATAATAGAGATAAAATTCGACTTGTTGTTAACGATTTGAAACAGGCGAACAAAATTATAACCTGTATATTATTTGCTGTTTAATATAGAGTTTAAATTAAATCGAAGAAGGTGGAAATTAACGGTGTTGTCACTGAAGCAAGTCTAACAGCCAATAATGTACTTAAAAATGGAATTGGTCGTTTCAAATCCTCCATGCTTCAGAGAATTAAGCTCCTCGTGTGCTGACAATTGTACTCAGCATCAATTGTCGATGGAAATAAGTCTTATCGTCTCTCAGATTCGCTTCGAGTAACATTTGCCGGATCTGCGTTGCCTAGCCATGTCTATATCGATAAAATTCGTCTTCCTGTTCGGGCTTTTCGTACCGCATGTTATGAATTGCACGAACTGTAAAAAAATCGGACATACAGCTACTTATTGTAGTAATAAATCTAAATATATGAATTGTCAAGGGCCTCATATGGATAAGCTTTGCGATAAATATATTGAAAAATGTGTTTATTGTGGGGAGAGTCCTCATGATCTTTCAGTATGCGCTGCATTTTTTTTTCATTCAATCACTGTCGTGCAGTGGAATTGGCGAAGCATCATACCAAACGTATTTGCTTTGTGTGAAACATGGCTTACATGAAACATAGCCTTAAATTTTAATGACCTTAACTTTATACGTCTCGATAGAGACTCTCCGTATGGTGAAGTGCTTTTAGGAATTAAGAAAAGCTATTCGTTTTATAGATTAAATATTCCTTCGACTTCTAGCATAGAAGAGGTTGCTTATCAGATAAACATTAAAGGAAAGGACATTTGCATTGCTTCGACGTACATTCCTCCAAGAGCTGGACAGCGACAGCTTAATGAAATTGTCGAAGCCCTTCCTGCTCCACGTTTGATTTTAGAAGATTTCAATACGCTCGAAATTATGTGAGATTCCGTTAACAATGATAGCAGATAATCTTTAATATATAATATTTGCGACAATTTTAGCATGACGGTATTAAATATGGGTAGCATGACACGAATCCAAGTGCATTAGATTTATCTCTTTGCTCGACTTCAATTTGACTAGATTGCACATGGAAAGTAGTTCCTGCGTTACACGGTAGCGATCATTTACCAATCATCATCTCCATTAGCAGTAACAAAGGCATTGCTAATTCAGTTAATATTCCATATGATTTGACAAAAAATATTGACTGGATTAAATACCAAAGTAGTATCTCAAGTATCTTGAACTCAATGAAAGAGCTCCCCCCACTTGAAGAATATGACTTCCTCGTTTGTTCGATTCTGGAGGCCGCAGAACAAGCCCAAACCAAACGATTTCTTGGCCTCCAAACCCTTGGTGGGACAAAAGTGCTCAGATGCTAAACACGCGAAACAAAATGCTTTCAAAACGTTTTTAAAACGAGGAGGAGGAACTCCTTGGAATTTTGAAAATTTCTTGACTTTAGAAACCAAGTACAAGAGCATATTTCGGGCCAAGAAATGTAGCTATTGGAGACATTTTGTCGAAGGTTTGTCAAGAGAAACCTCAATGAGAACTCTTTGGAATAAGGCCAGACGAATGAGGAATCGTAACGTAGGAAATGAAAGGGAGAAATACTCGAACCAATGGATATGTGATTTTGCGACAAAAGTTTGTCCAGATTCTGTTCCTACTCATAGCATTATTAGGGAATCTTTTCCAAATAATGGTTTCATTGATAGCCCCTTTTCAATGATGAAATTTTCCATAGCACTCATGTCTTGTAACAATAACGCTCCTGGGTTGGACAGAATTAAATCCAACTTGGTGAAGAATCTGCCCGACCTTGTAAAAAGATGTTTGTTGGAATTGTTCAACAAGTTTCTTGAGCAAAATATTGTTCTCCCTGACTGGAGGCAAGTGAAAGTAATCGCCATTCAAAAACCGGGGAAACCAGCTTCCAATCACAGCTCATATAGACCCATTGCAATGTTGTCCTGCATTAGAAAATTACTCAGTTTGGCTTCCCTAGAAACAAAGGGACGAATGATTGCCTTGCATTACTTTCGTCTGACATCCAAATTGCCTTCGCTCAAAAACGACAAATGGCTTCTGTATTTTTAGACATTAAAGGAGTATTTGATTAAGTTTCCATTGAAGTTCTTTCAGACAAGCTTCATCAACATGGACTTCTAGCGATTATAAATAATTATTTGCACAACCTTTTCTCAGAGAAATGCATGTATTTTTCACATGGCGATTTGGTAACATGCAAAATTAGCAACATGGGTCTCCCGCAAGGCTCATGCCTCAGTCCGCTCCTCTATCATTTTCACGTGAATGACATTGACAGCTGTCTAGCAACTCCATGCACACTAAGATAATGGCGTGGTTTCAGTTACTGGACCCAAAGCTATTGATCTGCAAAAACCACCTTAGATAACTTGTCCGTTTGGGCTTTCCATCTTCAGCTTCATATGATGGGAAGAATGATCTAACAGGTTTTGACTTTCAAATACCTCGGGGTGTGGTTTGATTCCAAATGCACGTGGGGAGGACACATTAGGTATCTGATAATAAAAGGCCAACAAAGAGTAAATTTTCTTCGAACAATAATAGGATCTTGATGGGGTGCTCACCGGAAAGATCTAATAAAATTGTATCAGACAACGATACTTTCAGTGATGGAATATGGATGCGTTTGCTTTCGTTCCGCGGCAAACTCTCATATTATCGAACTGGAGCGAATTCAGTATCGTTGTTTGCGAATTGCTTTAGGCTGCATACACTCGACACATACAATGAGTCTTGAAGTTCTGGCGGGAGCTTTTCCATTGAAAGATCGTTTTGGGAGCTTTCATCGCGACTGCTAATAAGAAGTGAGGTGCTGAATCCCCTGGTTATTAATAACTTCGAAAGGCTAGTTGAGCTTCAATCTCAAACAAGATTCATGACAGTATATTTCAACCATATGTCACAGGAAATCAATCCTTCAAGATATATTCCCATCCGTGCCAGCCTCCTCAATGTTCCTGACTCGACTTTATTTTTCGACACATCCATGCAGCGCGAAGTGCGTTGAATCCCGGAACACCTACGCTTGATGGAAATCCCAAAAATATTTACAAATAAGTTCAGGCATATTGACTCTGAGAAAATATTTTACACGGACGGATCACGGATTGAAGAGGCTACTGGGCTTGGTATATTCAACAATAATGTTTCGGTTTCATTTAGGCTTCAGGAACCTGCTGTTTATATAGCAGAGTTAGCAGCAGTTCATTATAGTTTGAGTGTAATCGTCACATCATCTCCAAACCTTTATTTTCTCTTCACAGATAGTCTGAGTACAATTGCAGTCATTCGCTCAAACGCTGCTGGCAAAAATAAACCGTTTTTCTTGGGCAAAATAAAACAGTGCCTGAAAGACATATTGAACAATAATTATCAAATCACAATAGTTTTGGGTCCCGGCTCATTGCTCCATTCCAGGTATTGAAAGAGCCGATATTCTGGCCAAACGTGGTGTTATTGAGGGTGAAATTTATGAGAGACCGATTGCTTTCAACGAATTTTATAGCGCGTCTCGCCAAAGGGCACTTGCCAGCTGGCAAGCTTCTTGGGATAAAGATGATCTGGGTCGGTGGATGCACTCAATTATTCCTAAACTATCGACAAAGGCATGGTTCAGGGGACAGGATGTGTGTAGAGATTTCATTCGTGTGATGCCCAGACTCATGTCCAATCACTACACGTTAGATGCACATCTCCTTCGAATTGAACTTTCCCAGACTAATCATTGTGCTTGTGGCAAAGGGTATCGCGATATTGATTATGTCGTTTGGACATGCGTGGAGTATCGTGATGTCAGATCTCAACTAATAACTTCCTTGCGTACTCAAGATAGACTATCCAATGTCCCTGTTCGCGACATTCTTGCTTGTCGTGACCTTCCTCACATGAAATTTCTTTATAATTTCATTAAGTCCATTGGAGTTCCAATTTAAATTTTATTTTGTGTTAGATCCCTTTCTCTTCCATAAGTTTAACCAATAGCCAGCTATATTAAATGAATAAAAGTGATTAACTGATACAAACAAACCTAAATAGTTATAAGATCATGCACAAAATAAATGTATTTTATTTATTGTAATTTATAATAGTAAATCGCTTGATAAAAACAGTGTTAAGATTAATAACGAATGTCGACATACCAATATGATATTCAAAATGTATTAGGTTTAAAGTACTATGTATTGTGGATGCCACGGCGAAGAAAAACTTATGTATATTGCCTATGAAATAAACGTATTAACAACATTACATAACATTTGAAACCCTTATAAGGACTGATTTTGCATAATGTACCCCATCATTGTCCGCTCTTCGTTGTATTTTGCTCCAATGCAAACGATCAGCAGCAGGATGATGCAATATTTTCAATGTTATGTAACAAAATAAGTTTGATACCTTAGATACAACAAGAGATATTGACGATCTTTCTCTCAGAGTGTTAATTTTGAGAAAGCATCCCATAGTAAGGTAAGTCGTATTCATGACAAAATATTCTTGAAATTGACAATTCTACTGTAAGCACCCTATCTACGGAACCGGAAGTTCGATCTGAAAAAAAATCGGGGTATTTTTGTGACATCCAAAGACCTAATTCTGGTGCATATCACTTTGTTGTTCCGGAACCGGAACTCGGAGACAAATGAAATCCAGGAACTTTGTATGAGATCATAAGCGTTTTTTTTTTTTAATTTTAATCTAACGTGTTTGTTGTCACAGTGATTGCATAGTTTTTTTTATTTGAGAAAGTCATTTGAGTGAATTTTTTCATGCAATCTATAATATGATCAAATGTTATTACGTGTTGGGTCAGTATCCCTCTCTGGTCCTACGAAGATTTACTGATCAATAAACGCTGACATAACTAGGAATTGTACACTTTGGAATGATCTATCAATCCGTGTTCTGATCGTCCATAAATTCCCGATCAATACGGAGTAAACACAAATCGAGCTAGCTGATTTGGTAGGACTTCGATAAATAGGTAACATTTTTTATTTGCCTTTGCTTACAACAGCCCAACGTTGCAACGTTTTTTTTTTACAGTGTTAATAATACAACACTTTAGTGCCGAGTAATTGGATCTTTAATAACATTTTCGAAATGCCGTCCATATATTGGCGGCATGTAATAAATAGACCGTCCCGTTCTAGCAAGCCAGCACGAGGTGATAACCAAAATAGCGAATGGCAGGTAAAATAAAACCAGTCCGCCATATAAATGCACTACTAACGGGAAAACGATTCAATTTAGATAGGTTTCGAAGCTGAGGATAATGTTCGCCAAAGTAATACTACTAGTGGTAGCCTTGCAGGCTTGCCTGGTGAGCTCCGATACTCCAGGAATCCGTCAAACTGCGGCTGGTATTTTCCAGATCGCGCCAATGGCCGCACCATTTTTAACTCACAAATGTGAAAATAATAATTTTGGCGCTGGATGCACTGAGTGCCAGAAAGGATCGCTTTGCCTTGGAAGCGAGCAACCGGTTGAAGTGGACTGCACGCTTACATCAGGTACTCCTTATTGCAATAAAGACCAATGTTCTGCTGTACCGTTGGAAGTATGTGAAGCTAATGCCCGAGTTGAAAAATTCATCTGCACAGCTGAAGGATTTTTTCCAGGTAAATAAATATATGCCCTTTTCATTTTGATCACATATTGAATATCTAACTTCTTCAGATCCAAAACAGTGTGAAAACTATCACTATTGCGAAGATGCAAATGCCGCATCGGATATATACAACTGCCCTTCTGGATATGTGTACAATCCCGTCACCGGAGCATGTAAGCTGAAATCTTCCGCATCCGATTGCGTGGTGATCAAATGCCCTTCTGCCAGCGGATATGGCACTTACGGTACCAACAGGACCTTGTATGCCTATTGTGTATATACGAGAACTCCGGTAGTGCTCTCACAAACAATTTTGTTCAAGTGCGCACCGAACACTGCTTTCGATGGTTCTGCCTGTGTGTATCAATGCACAAAAGAAGGAAACTTTGAAAATTCTGCCGATATGTCAACTTATTACCAATGTTCCATTTCTGGCGAAGGGTGGCTCTCTCAGCTTTTGAATTGCCCTTCGGGTAAAAAGTTTGACGCGACCAAGCAAATTTGTTTAGTTCCAAATTGAATAAATTGAATAAACCGAAAATTAAAAAATTATGGAAATACAGATAAATTGTTTTTGATGCAGTTAGATATAGATTTCCATCAAGAGAAAGAATTGTATTGCAATAACACCAATAAAATTGCATTTCATTAAAACCAAATTAAATTGAATATCGAGCGGAATGGCAGTAATTCAATTTTCAACAAATAATCCACATCACACATTATTTCTCTGACTGTAATGAAAAGCGGAAAGGTAAGCATCGTTTTTTGCATATTATTACTGTGAAAACCGACTTTTGAACCGAAGCCCGGAGGGCCGATTGTCACATACCATTCGACTCAGTTCGTCGAGTACTCAAAATGTCGGTGTGAGTGTGAGACTTTCCCAATCAGAGTTTTTTCCCCTTTTTTTTTTAATTTGATATGGACCTGAATTTCGGTTCTGAAATTGCTAATTTAAATGTGCGCAAAATTACTCCAAATATGCACTCATTTTTCTCCAAAGTGACGATTTTAACAAACATAGGCTCAAATCAAACCCGCCGATCACAAAATTACAATACTGCAATTGTTGTTTCACGCCCTGGTTGTTTCAATTAAAATGTTTTTGATTTCACTAATATACCTGTTGATCAGTGAAATCAACAACGTTAACCATTCAGGTAAACGAAATTGCTGTGTTCAAATGCTGTCACTTTGTGGATAACGATGACAGCAAAATGCAGAACAAAAATCCTCTTCATTTCACCAGAAGCGTTTCATATTGAAAATTTTCAATGGCAAATGAACGTCATTTATGTCAGTTATGAAGTGGCCGTTGAATGTAAGTGAAAGTATGCAGAGCAATATAAGAATTAATTGTAAAACAAGTTTTCCCATGTACTTAATAGATATTCCTACAGTATAAATGTTTTAGTTTCATCTGTAAGTAATGTACTTTCGGAAAGTTCATGTCAATGTAATTAAAAACGCTTAACGCTTACAAATTACTGCTAAAGTAAAGTGATGGTATTTGTATTTACTTGAAAGTGCATCTGTAGCATTAGGTTTATCAGTAATGAATGTGGAAAACCCTAATCATATGGCCATTTTCGGAACAGAATTGATGAAGAGATGCTGAAAATCTGGAAGCGATAACAAATATGTCGAGATGAGAGTAACAATACTTTTTTTTAGATTTTATCACGTACACTAAGAAAGCTGTGATTTAAGTAACACTGAAAATACAAAATATTTTAAGAATACTTTATGTTTGAGGTTGCTTTTAAATATTAGATTAAGACATTCAGTTGTTCAATAGAATATTGATATCATACAATACGACTACCACAAAAAAATATAATGCAAGGCACTTCTCAGATATCTACTTGTTATAGTAGTTATCTTAGAAATTATTCATATAGTACAATATTCAAACAGTATTGATGAACTGGTGGTCGATAGTAAAAACCCGATTGCAAAAATTATTTTCTGCAGTACATCTACTTTTCAAATAGTATAATGGTAATGGTCTTTATGGCATATCGATACACCTAAACTCACTATATTGATTTTTAAAAACACGCTTAAACATCATTTTCCGATATCTAATTACCAATTCCGATCCGAAAATACCCATATTGTAATAGCAATCAAGGATTATAAATAACCCGAAAGTCGCCATCTTGGATTTTAGAACTACCTCAAACATCGTTTTCCGACATCTACTCATCAAACCTGTTCCAAAAATATCCATATTGTAAGAGTTCCTAAAGAATATATCAGTATCAATAAACCGGAAGTCGACATCTCGAATTTCCAAAATACCTCAAACATCATTTTCCGGAATGTACTCTTTAAAACCGTTCCTAAAATACCCATAATATAGTATTTTCCATTGCATATAAGTGAGCTGGGAATCGTCTTCATTGTTTGCAAAAACCTCTTTTTACGAGGAACCTACGTAAAATTAGTTTACGTTGTTGGGGATTTGGTTCGTACAAAAAGATTACGTTATTTGGGATTTGGTTTATAAAAAGAGTTACGTAAGAAGAGGTAACGCAATAAAAGTGTTTGTAAACGGAGGTTTGGGTGTACTCAGGTAACCAATAATCACCAATAATAGCAGTAAAGTAGCCTTTCATGAACACCAAAAAATTGTATAGCTCAGAATCAGAATTCATGAATCAGCATTATCTGTGAATAGCCGTATGTATTGTCAAACTAAGTTTCTCCTATTTACTGTCATGATGCGGAAATAGTATGTGCTTATTGGTTACCAGGGTATGTCAACTCCGGTAAGCATTAATAGAGAAGACTTTTAACGTTGTAACAGTACTTTAGGGTGAATACTCGTATCTAAACTACATTTTTACTCACAATCGGAATAAATTTAACACTGTCATCCCCATCGATAAATATCATAAACAAACTCTTATCAAACTTTACTAGAGGTTTATTGTACTTCTATACTCGTCATAGTCTGCACCGTGCTGTTTGTGTGAGTAATCTGTTCACAATTCGTCATTACTATGACATCCGTCTAAAACACCGAATTGAGGAAATATTAGTATGATGGAAAATTCTGTTTTAATCTTGCCGGTGATATAATGATATCAGTGTCATTACCATATGGATTGGAAATCGAAAATGTATCAATTTCGATGTTCCGGAAATCGCTGTAGCCAAAAATATTTTTCAAAATGTTCCGTCGATACTCTCAATTTTAATAAGATTTTTAGTTCCTTAGAAGACAATTTTTCATTGTAATACATCCAGACAACAAACCTTTAATTTTTCGCCTCTTCGGACCAGAAAAACTTTCTGATCCTATATGCGAAATTGGGAATCGAGCCCAGATGGGCTGCATGACAGCCATCGACTAACTCATCACGCAACACCCGTCCCCTATGTCTTTATTTGAATTATACAAAACTTTGGAAATTGATAAAAACCTGTTTTTGTCAAAATATTAGCTAAAAGTTAAAAATAAAGTTTAATTTTATCCATTATTTTATTTTTCATTAAACAAATTGAATTCAAAGCATCTTCTCGGTGCGATATTCGTTGAGTTCTAGTAACAAAATGTTAACATTTAGGAGTTTTGTTGGTTTGTGCAAAAAACACATACACTGAAGTCTATTTGATGCGAGTTTACGTACCGTATAAAAAACCACTTAAAAAAACCGCATAACTCTGAAACTTCTCATACAAAAAAAAAACGCATAACTCTGAAAATTCGCATAAAATAGTCGCATAAAAAAAGACCTTAGTGTGTTTTGTTTTTATTTCTAAAAAAATAAAATGTTGTCAATATTTTAAATATTATAAACATTCATAATCAGCAAAATGCAAATATTTGAGCAAAGATATGGTTCTGGAAATATTTGATTTTCAATATACGCGCGTCACTAAAACGTGAACTTCGCTGTGACCTTTTATATTTTGGTCACAATATAATTCCTTTGCTCACTGAATCCAACATGTACATACATATTTTTCGAGTTTTGTTTATTTTGTTTCAGTGGCGTTTGTACTCCATGAATACACGTTTGAGTCACGTTTAAGTTCTACATAATAACAAAGGTTGGTGTCAAAAGTAGGGTTTTGTTTATTTATTCACTACATTTATATATATTATATTTTTTTGCGTTAAAAAGGCCTTACTCTTCACTATACGGGGCCGGGGGTCAATTAAAAGTTTCAAAAATAGCCTCGTAACCTTTTTTCGTCATAATTTTGAACGTTAATAACTCAGTCATTTGTTGATGGATTGATATATTTCAACAACCAATCGATTCGGAAACTGTCTGGCAGTATTTCAGTCGTTTCAGTATTTCAATAGCATACCATTGAAAAAATGGTTAGAATTGACCTATGTTTTCATCCACCAATCCCAGCTGACCAAATTGACATCATTTTCTTGTTTGGCATATGAGGCTTTGCGTTATGCATAAAAACACCGCATCATTCTGCGTAGTTCGAAGAGGAATATATAAATATATGCTGCAAATCATTTCTTGATTTCAGTTGATGCTTGACTGCGAATGAAACAAGTAGCTTTTTTGGTTATAATTTTGAACGCTTATAACTCAGTAATTTGTTAATGGATTTATATAATTTAACTACCATTCGATTCGGAAACATTTAGCTTAATCTTATGAGGTAACGTCGTTTAAGTATTTCAATTGCATACCATTGAAAATGTGGATAAAATTGACATATGTTTTCACGAGCCAATCACAGTAGCAGCGCGTGAATGATGTCATCCTCTCGTCCGATTTGCAAAGTATGAACTATCGCACAAATGAGAATGTATAAATATGTGTCCGAATTCATTTCTAACCACTGGCTGTGAGCGAGCATGCTTCGTAGGCCGGTGAAGGTGTTTGAATAGTGAGTGGTTGAAAAGTCACATCCATTCGCTCCCTGGATAGTCACTTTTGTATGTGTGCGGTGTGTTCAGTATAGTATAGTAGGATTTTATTCTGATTCTCCGATAACTATCAGGCCAATTTAGAATTATCGGCGATAGATTTTTCGGACCTAATTTGAAGCGCTTTTATCTCGATAATTTGTTGAAATCCATCCATCAATATTGTATACTTAAAAATGTTAAAAAAAAAACAAATCCAAACTAAGTGTAACAAAAACAATGCAATGCAATGCGAATCGTTATGCAGTATCAATTGGAAGAAGTTGTTGTCCCACCAGGAATACAACGCTTCAACAGATTAAAAATTAAATTCTGATACTTATCTTAAAGTGACCTACTTTGTTGTGTAAATGAGTTCCACAGACTCACATATACAGAAAAATTAAACGCAATATCATATAGTATCAAAGATAAACTGGGCCTGCCATTTTACATGCATCGTTTGAATAGGAACCCTCGTAGAACTCGGTTAAATAAGTTTAATTATTATTTAATTCAAAAACAACAAGCCTCTGATCATTCAGTAAAAACCATTCAAGCGAAGAGGTTGTGTTTCGATTGTACTGGCTCGTGAGTTAACGGCTGATACCGAGACAATTCTAAGCTTCAGGTAGTTAAACTGCCCATAGCAAACGTAATATTCGGGGCGTTTCCCGACTGGAAAGCTAGCAACGAAGGCCATCCCGTTCATACGCACAGAGGTGTAGAAACACAGAGGTGCGAGAGCATAGAAGTGACGAGTCACAGAGGTGCCATCGCATAAAGGTGCGAAGACGAAGGGGTGCAAAGGCACAAAGGTGCTAAAGCAACCCAGTGCTGATCTACCAGGTACCAGAATTTGTACGCTGCGTAGGATCAAAAGAGACGGCATATATCGCGAGGTGCTACACTGCAAGCATCGCATTTGATCGCCACCAAGAGCAAAAGCACTGTACCTGGGGTCAGGTACAGGCAGCACAGCAAGTGCAGTGGTGTTCACAACGACGGCAGAGCAACTGAGATAGCAGTAAACGACAGAAGACTGCCAATTGGAAACAGCAGAAGACTGCCAATTGGAAATCGTTGGAAGAGCTTCACGTCGTTCTTCACGATAAAGGAACAGAGACATCAGCTACAAGGTAGATTTAATTTAATTTATTTTTTATTTCTTATATCTGAAATTTTACTAAACATAAGTTTTTATTTTGGTATTATTAATTTACAAAAAAATTTAATGTAATGGATGATCTTATGGAAGATCATCCGAATCCGATTCCGGATACTAGTAAGAGTTTAAATACTCCGAGGGCTAAACATTATCCACAGGGTACCACTGGGCCATGGATAGTCTATCTTCGAAAAAAAGAAAAGATTTTAAATTTGATGCAAATTACCAAGGATTTGACATCACATTTCTCTGAAGTTAAAGAAATATGTAAAGTTAATAGAGATAAAATTCGAGTTGTTGTCAATGACTTGAAACAGGCGAACGAAATTGTAACCTGTAAATTATTTTCTGTTGAATATCGAGTTTACATTCCATCGAAGGAGGTGGAAATTGACGGTGTTGTGACTGAAGCAAGTCTGACGGCCGATGATTTACTTAAAAATGGAGTTGGTCGTTTTAAAAACTCCATGCTAGAGGGAGTTAAGATACTCGAGTGCAAGCAATTGTACTCAGCATCTATTGTCGATGGAAAAAAGTCGTATCGTCCCTCAGATTCGTTTCGTGTAACATTTGCCGGATCTGCGTTGCCTAGCCATGTCTATATCGATAAAATTCGTCTTCCTGTTCGGCTTTTCGTACCGCATGTTATGAATTGCACGAACTGTAAAAAATTCGGGCATACAGCTACTTACTGTAGTAATAAGTCCAAATGTATCAAATGTCAAGGGCCTCATAAGGATAATCTTTGCGATAAAAATGTTGAAAAATGTGTTTATTGTGGGGAGAGACCTCATGATGATCTTTCAGTATGCGCTGCATTTAAGTTGCGTAAAGACAAAATGAAGCTTTCTTTAAAAGCACGGTCTAAGCGCACATATGCAGAAATGCTTAAAACGGTCATACATGTCTCCCCCCTGGAAACCGAAAACGGTTTTTCAAATCTTATGGAGCCAGAGGAATCTGACTCCGACGGAAATAGTGAAGATACCTCGTTTGTCACTCCTCAAGGGTCTGTTAAGAGGAGATTAACAAACCACAAAATACCTAAAAAGACACCTAAAATTACATCTTCAAAAAAAGATCCCCGTGTTAAAGCTAAAAAGCCAAATTTAAAACCAAAAACTGTGCCTCCTGGTTTGTCAAATTCACAAACCAATCCAGAAACTAGCTCAAGGAAAGACAATAATCCAGTGGGCTCCGTTTCACATTCACCAACAGGATTACTTAAGTTTTCGGAAATTGTAGAATGGATTTTCGCAGCATTCAATATTTCTGAACCTCTAAAGACTATCATAACGGCATTCCTTCCAATAGCTAGAACTTTTTTGAAACAGTTATCAGCTCAATGGCCAGTTCTTTCAGGTTTTGTATCATTTGATGGATAATTTATCATCCGCCGCAAATGATTCAATCACTGTCCTGCAGTGGAATTGTCGAAGCATCATGCCAAAACTTGATTCATTTAAAGTTTTGTTGCATAGTCAAAAATGTGATGTATTTACTTTGTGCGAAACATGGCTTACATCAAACATAGCCTTAAGTTTTAATGACTTTAACATTATACGTCTCGATAGAGACTCTCCGTATGGTGGAGTGCTTTTAGGAATTAAGAAATGTTATTCCTTTTATAGATTAAATATTCCTTCGACTTCTAGTATAGAAGTTGTTGCTTGTCAAATAAACATTAAAGGAAAGGACATTTGCATTGCTTCAGTATATATTCCTCCAAGAGCTCAAGTTGGACAACGACAGCTTAATGAAATTGTCGAAGCCCTTCCTGCTCCACGTTTGATTTTAGGAGATTTCAATTCGCACGGAATGATGTGGGGTTCCGTTTACAATGATAGCAGATCATCCTTAATATATAATATTTGCGACAATTTTAGCATGACGGTACTAAATATGGGTAGCATGACACGGATCCCAAGACCTCCTGCACGTCCAAGTGCATTAGATTTATCTCTTTGCTCGACTTCAATTCGACTAGATTGCACCTGGAAAGTATTTCCTGATTTACACGGTAGCGATCATTTACCAATCATCATCTCAATTAGCAGTAACAAAGGCATTGCTAATTCAGTTAATATTCCAAATGATTTGACAAAAAATATTGACTGGATTAAATACCAAAGTAATATTTCAAGTGCCTTAACTTCAATGGAAGAGCTCCCCCTACTTGAAGAATATGACTTCCTCGTTTGTTCGATTCTGGAGGCCGCAGAACAAGCCCAAACCAAACGATTTCTTGGTCCATCGTCTAACAGAAGGCCTCCAAACCCTTGGTGGGACAAAGAGTGCTCAGATGCTAAGCACGCGAAACAAAATGCCTTCAAGACGTTTTTAAAACGAGGAGGAGGAACTCCTCAGAATTTTGAAAAATTCTTGACTTTAGAAACCAAGTACAAGAGCATACTTCGGGCCAAGAAATGTAGCTATTGGAGACATTTTGTCGAAGGTTTGTCAAGAGAAACCTCAATGAGCACTCTTTGGAATACGGCCAGACGAATGAGGAATCGTAACGTAGGAAATGAGAGTGAGGAATACTCGAACCGATGGATATTTGATTTTGCGAGGAAAGTTTGTCCAGATTCTGTTCCTACGCATAGCATTATTAGGGAATCTTTTTCAAATGATGGTTCCATTGATAGCCCCTTTTCTATGATGGAATTTTCCATAGCACTCTTGTCTTGTAACAATAACGCTCCTGGGTTGGACAGAATTAAATTCAACTTGGTGAAGAATCTGCCCGACCTCGCAAAAAGACGTTTGTTGGAATTGTTCAACAAGCTTCTTGAGCAAAATATTGTTCCACCTGACTGGAGGCAAGTGAAAGTTATCGCCATTCAAAAGCCGGGGAAACCAGCTTCCAATCACAACTCATATAGACCCATCGCGATGTTGTCCTGCATCAGAAAATTGTTCGAAAAAATTATTCTACGACGTCTCGACACTTGGGTCGAGACGAACGGTTTGTTGTCAGATACTCAGTTTGGCTTCCGTAGAAATAAAGGGACGAATGATTGCCTTGCATTACTTTCGTCTGACATCCAAATTGCCTTCGCTCAAAAGCAACAAATGGCATCTGTATTTTTAGACATTAAAGGAGCATTTGATTCAGTTTCCATTGATGTTCTTTCAGACAAGCTTCACCAAAATGGACTCCCAGCGGTTATAAATAATTATTTGCACAACCTTTTGTCAGAGAAACACATGCATTTTTCACATGGCGATTTGGCAACACTCAGAAATAGTTACATGGGTCTACCGCAAGGCTCTTGCCTCAGTCCGCTCCTCTATAATTTTTACGTGAATGACATTGACAGCTGTCTAGTATCCCCATGTACACTAAGACAATTGGCAGATGATGGCGTAGTTTCAGTTACTGGACCCAAAGCTATTGATCTGCATAAACCATTGCAAGATACCTTAGATAACTTGTCCGATTGGGCTGTTCATCTTGGTATCGAATTCTCTGCGGAGAAAACAGAGTTAGTCGTCTTTTCAAGAAAACATGATCCCGCGCAGCTTCAGCTCCATATGATGGGAAGAATGATCCAACAGGTTTTGACTTTCAAATACCTCGGGGTGTGGTTTGATTCCAAATGCACGTGGGGAGGACACATTAGGTTTCTGATAACAAAATGCCAACAAAGAGTAAATTTTCTTCGAACAATAACCGGATCTTGGTGGGGTGCTCATCCGGAAGATCTAATAAAATTGTATCAGACAACGATACTTTCAGTGATGGAATATGGATGCGTTTGCTTTCGTTCCGCCGCAAACTCTCATATTATCAAATTAGAGCGAATTCAATATCGTTGTTTGCGAATTGCTTTAGGCTGCATGCATTCGACACATACAATGAGTCTTGAAGTTCTGGCGGGAGTTCTTCCATTGAAGGATCGTTTTTGGGAGCTTTCGTCGCGACTGCTAATAAGATGCGAGGTACTGAATCCCCTAGTTATTAATAACTTCGAAAGGCTAGTTGAGCTTCAATCTCAAACAAGATTCATGACTGTATATTTTAACCATATGTCACAGGAAATCAACCCTTCAAGATATATTCCTATCCGTGTCAGCCTCCTAAATGTCCCTGACTCAACTTTTTTTTTCGACACATCCATGCAGCGCGAAGTGCGTGGAATTCCGGAACACCTACGCTCGTTGGAAATCCCAAAAATATTTACAAGTAAGTTCAGGCATATCGACTCTGAGAAAATGTTTTACACGGACGGATCGCGAATTGAAGAAGCGACAGGGTTTGGTATGTTCAACAATAATGTTTCGGTCTCCTTTAGGCTTCAAGAACCTGCATCTGTTTATATAGCAGAGTTAGCAGCAGTTCATTATAGTTTGAGTATAATCGTCACATTATCTCCAAACCATTATTTTCTTTTCACAGATAGTCTGAGTGCAATTGAAGCCATTCGCTCAAAGGCTGCTGGCAAAAATGAACCTTTTTTCTTGGGCAAAATAAAACAGTGCCTGAACGTCATATTGAATAATAATTATCAAATCACAATAGTTTGGGTTCCGGCTCATTGCTCCATTCCAGGCAATGAAAGAGCCGATATTTTAGCCAAACGTGGTGCTATTGAGGGTGAAATTTATGAGAGACCAATTGCTTTCAATGAATTCTATAGCGCGTCTCGCCAAAGAACACTTGCCAGCTGGCAAGCTTCTTGGGATAAAGATGATCTGGGTCGGTGGATGCACTCAATTATTCCTAAAATATCGACAAAGGCATGGTTCAGGGGACTGGATGTGAGTAGAGATTTCATTCGTGTGATGTCCAGACTCATGTCCAATCACTACACGTTAGATGCACATCTCCTTCGAATTGGACTTTCCGAGACTAATCATTGTGCTTGTGGCGAAGGTTACCGCGATATTGACCATGTTGTTTGGACATGCGTGGAGTATCGTGATGTCAGATCTCAACTAATAAATTCCTTGCGTACCCAAGGTAGACTATCCAATGTCCCAGTTCGCGACATTCTTGCTTGTCGTGACGTTCCTTACATGAAACTTCTTTATTATTTCATTAAGTCCATTGGAGTTCCAATTTAAATTTTATTTTATGTTAGATTGTTTTCTCTTCCATGAGCTCAACCAATAGCCAGCTATCTTATATTAAATAAAAGTGATGAACTGATACAAACAAACCTGAAATAGTTATAAGATCATGTAAAAAATAAATGTATTTCATTTAATGTAATTTATAATAGCAAATCGCTTGATAAAAACAGTGTTTAGATTAACTAATGAATACCAACATACTAATAGGATATTCGAAATGTATTAGGTTTAAAGTACTATGTATTGTAGATGCCACGGCGAAGAAAAACTTATGTATATTGCCTATGAAATAAACGTATTTATGAAAAAAAAAAAAAAACAAGCCTCTGATGGCTACACGCGTTGTAATTATGACAATGTTCGTTCATGTGTTAATAACATCAAGTTACAATATGAACAAAATTTCGGAATTTTGTTTCGTATACATTCCGTATATTCCTAATATGCCTAAGCGAAAAAAAATGTAAGTAACCAAATATTTTGTGTGAACTGTTTCACATGTTTTCTTCCTCGTATTGTTGCCATATTTTTTACCGACACTTTCCGAAGATTATCGACGATTTTGAAGAATGATTAATAAAATTACACTATTACTGAGTTTACTGGTACAACATTTTCCGTTAAAAATATATAAAATCCTCTTTTGAATCGATCCACTGTTCATAAAATTAATAAGTTTGTACGTTTCTTGAAAATTATTATAAAATAAAATCGTTTCACATTTGTCCAGGATTAAATCTTTAGGTTGTTTGTATCTAAAATTGAGCTTTCAACTAACATTGAAATCATCATAATTGATTTCCAGTTAAAGGACGTTATTCAAAAACTTAATAATGTTAAAATTTGTGGAAAGGGATCAAAACTGAATAGAACCAGACCATGTCAGCTTAGACCGAATTTAAACTACAGTCCAGTAACGCCATCGCACGGCCTCACATTCAACATATCATGCCAATTGTATGGTTGCGCAGTGCTGCTATTTTGGCGCGCACGAATTTGACATTTTTCTCCACTTTTCCTATGAAAGAGATTCGATGCAGACTCGCCTGAGGGCGCCATGCTCGCAAAAACATATGTTGCCAGTGATTTGTTCGGGAAATGTGAGAGCTGGATATCTTGTTAATAGGATGTATTTGATAGAATCAATTATCATGAATGAATCTAATTGTCCATTTTACCATTCGCTAACAACCTAAGTGCTTAAACTAGAGCAAGTTTGTAATTAGTCACGTGAATAAACTTTTAGTTCAGTGTATCATCATCATTATCATCTTTATTTTTGTATTTATTATGGAAACCCTAGAAACGTTTTATTTTTAATGTAATTGCATACAACCCTTTATTTTTTTTAAATATCATATTGGGTATTTCGTCACTTATTATTAAATCTACTCAAGCTGTTATTTTTATACATTTTGTTGATAATTTCATAAACCATTTCGAGTTCGGTCGTTCATAAATTTCACCCTCAATGGCTCCACATTTGGTTAAAATATCGGCTCTTTTATTGCCCGGAATGGAGCAATGAGCCGGGACCCAGATTATAGTGATTTGATAATCATTATTCAATATGTCGTTTAGGCACTGTTTTATTTTGCTCAAGAAAAACGGTGGTTTCAATTTTTTTTAATAAATATTTATTGGAGTATGAATTGAAATTATTATTCAACTGCTCTGGTAAAAAATTGAGTTCTCCTTTATATGAGACATAATTCTAACCAAGATATTTTTTCAAAAAGTTTACTGATAGAAGAAAGTAAACTAATTGGTCGATAACTTGATGTTTCTGCTGGGTTTTTATCCGGTTTGAGGATGGGAATTACTTTAGCGTTTTTCTATCTTTTAGGGTAGTAAGCTAATGAAAAACACATGTTGAAAGTTTTAACCAAGAGTCTCTAGGCAACATCGGGAAGATTTTTGAAAGAATATTAAAGATTCCATCATTACCAGGAGCCTTTATGTTTTAAGTTTCCAAATGATTGACTTAATTTCATCCAAATTCGTCTCAATAGTGCCATTTGGTAATAACACTTGAGTTGAAATATGATCATATTTCAGTGAGACTTCATTTTCAATAGGGCTCACAACGTTCAAATTAAAATTGTGGACACTCTCGAACTGCTGAGCAAGTTTTTGAGCTTTTTCGCATTTGTAAGAAGTATTTGATTTCCTTCCTTGAGAGCAGGAATTGGTTTCTGAGGTTTCTTAAGTACCTTATAAAGTTTCCAGTAAGGTTTAGAATATGGTTTAATTTGTTCAACTACCTTAGCAAAATTTTTTTTAGCGGAATTTCGGATAAGACGTTCGTAATCTTCCAATCCATCAACCAAGACTTGACATTCTCCTCTTCGTCCGATTTGAAATGAAACTTTTAATTCCGGGAGAAAAGTAGAAAGCTCAGTACGGAATGCTTTGAAGTCGGAAAACATCACCGTCACTGGTGGCATAGATTGTAGTTCCTTCCCAGAACGACAAGCGTCCATTTTGTGAATTTTCGAAGAATTTTCTTCTATGTCGCTACAATCAGAGTCAGGAAGAATATCAAGGTGGTTTCAAATTGTATTTCTTGTTACTTTGTCTTCTGTTGAAGCACATTCCTGAAATTATTATTTTTAATACTTCTTAATCTAACACTCCAACAGCAAACGTAGACCATAAAACATATAACTGCAATTTACATTTATCATGATAGATTTAGTTTTCGTTTGATGTGGAACCGAACCTAGTTTCCACCATACATACAATCAAACCGTTTGTGTGAAGGCCGCTTCAAACTTCGTCGACATTGACCTAAAGCTCAATTACAGGTTTCACAAGTGAAAACAGAACCTATGTCAGACATCTCTTAGGAAATTGAGTGCACTTTTTGTTTTATACACAACTATGGAATACAGAATTGTACCTAGAGAAAATCACCCATAACGATGCTGGAGCACTGTGACAGATCTCTTCGGCAGTCGCTCTGTGAGAAGGCAATTTTGATTTTAACTCTTTCCTCTTATTTTCTAGATGACAACCATGCCAGACAAGTCATAAATACAAATAGTTCAGTCAAGTTGTTATCTAGTACTTTATACAATACAGTTGGTAACTAGTGTGGTGTCATAGACGCGGTTACTATTTGAGCGTATAGTTGAAATGACCACGAAAATCGGGTTACGGATACTATACTTTTTTTCTCAGTATAGACTTTTGAGGTATACAATTTTACAAGCCGCTACCTAATCTTGGCCCAAAACCTACCCAAAATAAACTAAAGTGCATCTCCCCAATTTTAGGTAACGAGTGATGACCTCAAAATTTAGGTAAATGTAAGTTTACCCAAAATGTTATACCATATCAAAGCACGTTACCCATTTTTCATGATCAAGTCAAAGTTTGAGTAGATAACGACCTAAATTTGGGTTGCTTCTATAAGAGCTCTACAATAAGTGATTTCTCCTCAAAAAATAGCTAAAAATGATTTTCAGTGTACAAGGCCTTGTTTGCATCTTATTGCATAGAGCGTCGTATTTCACACAAATTTGTATTCAAGATCATGTATAATCATAAAAAAATAAATTTGAAAAAATGCATACAATAATTGCTACATATAAACCCATACAGCGGCACTGGATAGGCGAGTGCAAATTACATTAAAAGACTGTAGAATTCTGCACGAATTGAATTTTCCGCCATTTGCCAATTAAGTTGTTATGATTTGTATCGTTTGTAGATTGACGTCACCTGTAAAATTCACCATTCCTTTCTCTCCAAATATTGCCTGTCCGATAATCTGCTAAACCAACAAAAACCACTGCCGACATTGACCTTGATTTCAATTCGCAGAAAACATATATTTCCCAAACGTTGACACTAAATAAATATTTTTTGAAATACCTGGAATCGTAGAATATGAATAGACTTTTACTGTACAAAATTCATCTCAGCAAGTGGGATATAACTTATCAGTTGTTTGTTCTGGATGAGAACCGCAAGATATACTGTTTGTGTCAGTCAAGATGTTATGCAAAGTATAAGTTACACAACTACGAGTATATAACAACCAGACTTCTTGGAGACTCCATTATATTATCAACGGGTTGATATAGTTACGGGTGATATATCAGAACTTCTGTGCTACTTGAACCGTAACACAGATTTGGTTTAATTCAACTAAAAACAAACCCCAAGTAATCTATGAGCGTATCTTTTTTCAAAGTGAGTTCCTCATTCATTTGGCTTCTCCAATATATGTCTCCACTCAGTCATTCCAAAACTAAAGCCCCATTCAATCAAAAATTCCACTATATCTGAAAACATCCACTTTCTTGGTACTTGAAAGTACCCACGGAACTGTTAAAATTTTTTTAAAGTTTACTAGTGAACTTTCTCGATGCTGAAAAGCATGCGTTGAAGTTTCGGCATCTTGAAAGTACAGAACAAGTTCCGCGTGAACCTTCTCGCTGCATATAAGCTGAAAAATGCATTCTAGAAACTGCTTGTTCGTTAGGATCGCGCGTACTTTCAAGTGGGGGTAATTGCTTAACAAACCGGTTGATTAGAATGCTATTCGTGGATTTCTTAAATCAAATCAGTCCCTTTTATCCGAGGTTTCGGTTAGTCGGCCCTGTACCTTTATGTTGAAGGGAAATGAAAACCCCGCACTTCCAAGTATGGAACTCCACACTCAGACTTTTTAGAGTTCAGCATACTCCTAATATGGACTTCCGCCTACGTGAATTTACAGGCTTCCGCAATCTACGTGAATTTTCACTGTGAAAAATTCTATCTTAAAAACAGAAAGTAGCGAATTCTTCAATTGTAAGTAGTTTTGAAATATAGCATTATAATATTGCAAATAAAGTACACTTTATTACATCGAAACAACGTATTGAGTAGAACAAGGGGCTGGGGTCCACTAGGAGATTGATAGTACCTATTATCTTTCTCCGGACAGTAGCAGCCTAGATACCGTGTGGAATCCGGCGGAAAAAATAAACTAAGAATAGATCCACTGGGTTCCTGCTTCCATGTCGTAAAAGGCGACAATTGCAGTAGTTTCTTTTTCCTTTCAGTTATCAGATATTTTCAATGTTTCACTTCTGATTACACCATTTTACTATTACCTACTATTACTTTACTTTACTTTACTTACTCATTCAACCTATCAATTTCCGTCTAACTTCGGAGAAAAGTTTTATGTGTAATGTTTTCTTCTTCCATGTTATTGATTGTCTTTCAGGATTATAAATTGAATGAAAAAGGTTTTTTTCCAAGTGGGTGCCGCGATTGCTTTTGATGGAACAAAAACAGCAACTAGTCGATGATTCAGAAAGCAGTTTATCGCTATTTACTCGCAACAAAAAAGATTTCTTGCGTCGTTACGTGACCATGGACGAAACATGGATACATCACTACACTCCAGAGTCGAAGCGGCAGTCATCTTAGTGGCGCACAGCTGGCGAAAGCCGTCCGAAGCGTCCGAAAACGCAGCAGTCAGCTGGCAAAGTCATGGCGTCAGTTTTTTGGGATTTTCATTGACTACCTCGAAAAAGGTAAATAGATCAACAGTGATTATTATATTGACTTACTGGTGCGTTTGAAGGAGGAAATCGCAAAAAACGACCGCACATGCTGAGAAAAAAAAATCCTTTTGCATCAAGACAATGCACCCTGCCATAAGTCGATGAAAACAATGGCGAAATTGAACGAATTGGGCTTTGATCTGCTTCCCCACCCCCCATACTCGCCAGATTTAGCCCCCAGTGACTACTGGCTCTTTGCTGATCTTAAAAAAAAATGCTCCAGGGAAAAAGATTTGGCTCAAATGAGGAGGTCATCGCTGAAACTGAAACTTTTGAAGCGAAAGATAAATTTTTTTATAAACATGTGTTACATAGTAAAAAACAGTTGATATTAATATTTCAAACAATAAATTAGAATTTTTCTCGGTAATCGGCTGCCCAGATCAACCAATATAACCAATTAATAATTTTAATAAAGAAATAAAACAATAGAGCGGAAATAATACAGATTGAAGACGCGCTGTAAACCAAACTTCCCGGGACTTCAATATAGGATATTGTTGAAACGTTCACTCGGGAAGTCAGTGAGTTTAGTGGTGCATCCGAGCATCTTGAAAACGGATCATACTGAATCGCACGTGAATAATACCGATACTGTAATTTTTTATTAACAATTATTTTCCTTCTTCCGTGACACTTGTGGAGTGCGCAGTAGTATATACGACCTCTAGTAACAACAAGTGTTGGACTAACATCCCTTCCCATTCCTTAGACGATCTACGTTCGGGCCTGGCCGGCGCCGGTACTGATCAATGAATTCTGGGATTACCAGAAGATGTACATTGAAGAATGATTTACCAGTCCCAGGTCGGATCATCTAGAAACTCCCTGTACAATTTCAGCTAATCCCGATCAGTAATGGAGTAGCAACCAGGTCGCTCAAGCTCAAGCTCGAAACAACGTATTGAGTAGATCATATCAGCTTGACTTAATACTCATACGATTCTGATAGGAAATTAGGCATCTTTTCGTGTAATATTGCAACCTTCAGAACAACACCAACAACATGTGATATTATATTAAAATTGCTGAAAATCACTACTCACTATTGATGTGCAAAGTCAAGCAAAGTTTTGGCATAACATTCCTTTTGTGGAATTTGCCTTTCTGTTTCAACAGACTTCGCAGCCGATTCTTAGCGTACAGAATCATTGCATGGCTAGTACAACGATCCTATTGACACTAAGAATCCTTCCAGGTCGGGTCTCGAACATACGACAATCGGATTGTGAAACCAGCGTTCTATGCATTGAACCGACAACCCGGGCTATTTATGTGCAGCGATTACGATATAATAACTATCACAACAATCTCGGTGTCGTTCTAAAAGTTGTAATATTGCACGAAAAGATAATTTCATATCAGAATTATATACAGTATTCAATTAGGGTGATGTAATGTACTCAATACGATGTGATAACGTGTGGTTTATCTGCAATATTTCTTGAAACCAGAAAATTATTACATTTGATGTTCAGTACGTCTAAATTTTTTCACATCGATTGATAATCACATTGAAATTGTTACAATTATTTGTTTTTTTTGCTGTGTACTATGTGGTGTTTTTGGGTATGTAGCATAAATTTACAAGTTATCAAGTACTTCTCTCATGATAAATATTAAATAAAATTTTCGGCTCAGTAATTGCAACTGGACGTGATTCGATAGATGATCCTGCAACGGCCGATATTTATATTCTTCTTCCTGACATATTTCTGTTTTTCTAGAAAATATGACAACTGCACTCACACATAGAAAAATCTCGCCACTAGTGTAAGTTTCTACATTATGGTACCGGTTACAGGCCTGCCAGATTGATTGATTTTCACTGGCAAAGATAACGATAAAAAATATTTTTTTGAATTGATCGTGACAAATTTTTTTATAATTAGAACAATTATACAACACGTTGTATTAATCGACGTCCAATGTTGTACATATTCTTCGTGCTACTAATTCATTCATCCATCGTCAGTGCGAACTTTCTTATATTACTCACACCCGTCTCGAATAACGTTGAACTATTCACCGTACAAAAGAGATAACTGAGAAAATGAATAACCAATAATCGTGGAGAACCCGAATCAACTAAGACATTTTTCGTTGCTGGTATACATCGTGCAAGTTCGTTTTATACATTCGTTTGTCATTCGTTCATTTACTTTACTCCTTGAATTGGTTCGAATAGCGTCACTGCGATGATTGTTGGATTCCATTCTTTGCGAAGCATTCTTCATTTTATAAAATCATCATATCTCGTTAGGTAGCAGCAATGAGAGAGTGCTGAGATATGGTTCATCACGTACACATAAGACTATGGTACTAATACAGAGGAAAACGTTATAATTTGCTTGTTCCAAAGACAGCACGAAAGATAATCGCGAATTGAGTTCCGACGATTATCACTGCATGAATACTCGTGCCTCATTCACCACAAGCCTTTTGGGGATTTGTTTAATTTTGTTTTAACAACTGTAAGTAATAGATCTTCGTGCCAGCAGCGATACAGCATCGGCTTCGTTCGCTCACGAATATACGAACAAGTACGAATACCAGAGCGATTATCGAACAAAGGCGAAGGAAAGCGAACGATGATGCATTTTCGATATTCGAGCAACATTGTCTTTGTCTTCAAAACCTCGTGCTTTATGCCAAACAGTATCGATTTTAATTTTAAAAGTAAACTATTTTGATAAATTGTAGATCGCCTACTCTAAAAATTCGGTCGAGTTTTGCGATGCTTTGTATGAACAAACAAATGACACTTGTCGTCAGAGAATATTACTTGTTGAAACTGTTATTGCTCTCAACCGATTTATTTTTCATTCCGCTCTAATGCTTGATATCAAAAAACTATCAATATCAGTTGAAACAACAATCCTACTCCTGGCAGAGATGTCAGGTAAAATTTTACGTGTCTACAAACGAACCATAGAAATGCAAGTGCAAATGTTAAACCAGACCTGTACTTATCACATTACGGGTTCAGATCCAGTAATCAGGTTTTGTTCCCTAATCTGGATCCAAGAACGATATCTTGTGCCAGTACACTAAAACCTCGATTTACGTGAACTTTATTTACGCGAATTTGATTTACGTAACATATTTGTTAGTTCACCGAGTCGACGCGATTTTTTATTTAGTTTAAAGGGTGGTCGCGTAAAAAAAACGTTTTTGCAGAAAGGAGGAAATATATCTTTATACGTGTACAAAACAATCCAACATGCTTCAGTGAATTGAACTTTATGAAATATACATTACGGAATTGTTTGATTTAATGGATACTATTTATGATCGGGGGCATTCAAAAATTCTCTGGAAAAAACATATCAGTATATGAACGCATGACTGGTTACTTTTGCATAACTTTTGAGTGCTGTATGTACTCGTAGTACTATATTCAGCATGTTGACATACTGTGGTGATATCTGTGGAAGCTCTTGTCCTCCTTGGAATATATGCCTTGAAGTCTACCAACAAAACCAATGACATTGGTGAGTTTCTTTTTCAAGGTCCATACACGTGGTATCACATTCAATTAATTGGATCATTGTGATGAGTTATGAGGTAGTGCTTGTTCATCCAAAAACTACTTGGAGTATAAGCCCTAAGGTCTACCAACTATCAAGATTCTTGTACACGGTTCACGTTCGTGATACCACATAAAAATCATTTACTTATTGTGAATATTCTACGTCATTCAAAAGCTTCCTGGAGTTCAAGCCTCTACCAGCATAACAATACTCTGGGTCACCCGAAAACTACCTGGAGCTCAGGCTTTAAGATCTACTAACTAAAGGAGCTGCGTTAATTAACTTTTTGTGTTCGGTCCGTACTCGTGACACCACATGCAATTGTAAAGGAACTACGTCATCCAAAAACTACCTGCAGTTCAGACCGTAAAATCTAGTAGAATAACAAAGTAAATTAAAAAACTTAATCTTCACGCTTCATATTCACGATTCACTGAAGTCCGTGGATGACTGAAAATATTTCCGAACAGATCACAATAGACAAGTAAGCAGTAGCAATATCTAAGCTGCGGATTGTTTGTGTAGATCTTAATATCTCTATATAATTTGACACAGTTCATCGAGCTGAGCAACGTAACACATGGATCAATAAGTCCCGAGACTAACAATGGAAACAACATTTTTTTTGCAAATTTTTTTTTTTATTCATCAACATAATCACCTTTTAGGGTGATACAATTGTTCCAACGTTTCTCCAATTTTTCAATACCATGTTTATAAAAAAAATTTTCTTTCGCTTCAAAATAAGCTTCAGTTTCAGCGATGACCGCCTCATTTGAGCCAAATCTTTTTCCCTGGAGCAGTAGTCACTGGGGGCTAAATCTGGCGAATATGGGGGTGGGGAAGCAGATCAAAGCCCAATTCGTTCAATTTCGCCATTGTTTTCATCGACTTGTGGCAGGGTGCATTGTCTTGATGAAAAAGCAATCGCGGCACCCACTTGGAAAAAACCTTTTTCATGCTCAATTTTTCATGAAGGATAGTAAATACACTTCCATATGATATCTGTGTCATCTCAGCAATCTCACGGAGCTTCACTTTACGATCTTTCATTATAATTTTTGTCACTTCACTCACATTTTCCGGTGTAACGGCTTCCACAGGTCTACCCGAGCGTTCCGCGTCATTTGTGTCGGTACGACCACGTTTAAACTCGGCGAACCACCGACAAATCGTTGCTTTTGATGGACAAGAGTCCGGATAATATTTTTCAATCTATTGTTTCGCTTGCACGGTGTATTTACCCATTAAAAAACAATGTTTTATCAAAACACGAAACTCGGTTTTTTTCCATTTTTTAAACAAACTACAAAACGACTTTACTCCAACCTCGATAACTCAGCTGTTTTTGGTCGGATTGACTTAAAATTTTGACCTGTTTCAAGCAAAGGTTAGTACTCTAGAAAGACGTGGTTACTGGTTTACTACGAGCGCCATCTCTGCTTTAGTCTCGGGACTTATTGATCCATGTGTTATGGGTCTGTGTATGAATATGTGTCAAATATTGTCACTGATAAAATAAAAAATCTCGTAGTCCCACAGATTGCTATTCAATTTCACACCGTCATTTAAAGCGACGATGCAAAAAAGAGTAGAATTCTTGTACATTTGGTTAAAAACTGATTCAATTTGTAGGTTATATTAGTTACTTACTAAACGAACCGACTTCGGCTATACTGGTTCCAAGATCTCGGTTCCAGAAGTAACGGAAATAGTGGTCAAAATGTTTAAAACGAGACTCACTCAATTTTCTCAGAGTTGAATTGATCAATTTTCACAAACAGGCTCAAACAAAAGTTCCTATAGTCTCATAGGCTGCTGTTTAATGTCATCTGGGTCCGATTTCCCGTTTCAAGACCTACGGGTAAAGTATGTTAAATCATTTAGTGCGACGATGCAAAATAAAGAAAAAATCATATTGACTTGATATAACTGTTTACAAATTGAAAAGTTTATGTTAGTTTATACAAAAAAAAGTTTCTTATTTTATTCAAGATTGAAAAAAAAATTCTTCACAGAATCTTCTAGTGATAGTTTTGGAAATATAACTAATATGAGAAAGGCATCATTATACCACTAGGTGGATTAAAACAGGTTTTTCTTTAAATAATTGTAGTCTTTACTCATATTTTTCCATTTCTTGGGGTGCCGGTAACCGAACACCATTTTTGAAATGGCCAAAATTTATCACTTTACTAAATGGATAAAAATGTGTTTTCAATCAAATGAATCAACTTAGTATCTTAATCTGTTATTAGCTAGGGACTTTAGTTTTCCATTGATGTATATATGTCCGCATAAAGTGCACTTAGTCCGAAATTATAAGCCTAAAATAAAAGGGTGCCGGTAACCGAACACTCTCCTCAGGTGGTATAGGTATGTGACTTAAACGACAAAACGCTATTTTTCGTCAGTTTTTTCCGCTCACTGATCCGATTTTAACACGCTTCTGCATTATTGAGAGATACTATTGAGTTTTGGATGTGAGAAGATCAATTGGCTGTTTCGGAGATATAATGGTCCATTTTTCACCGAGTGAATCCAAGCTGATGATAGTTTCACGTCACATATTTCAATATTCAAAATTTATCCTCTGATAGAGTGAAACGTTTTTGATCGTGAATATCTTTTGTTGAATCTAGCGTATCAACAAAATTTTTAATACATGCCATTGGAAATATGATCATCAATTTATGATAACATTTTCAGTTATATAACATAATCACATTACATACAAAATAAAGTTTTCTGAAGTAGTTGGTATCAACGAGTTTCAAAGAAGAAAACTCATGACGCCTTTCTCGTTGATATAGGTATGGATAGGTATGAAAGGTTAGGAGCGGGTCATATCGCCGAAAGCCATTTCACTGAAAGTCGTTTCGCCGAATAGGTCATTTCGCGTCACCCTGGTGTTGGTCGTTTGCATTGGAGCGAAATACAACGAAAATAGGACAACGAATATTGTGCAAAACGTTCATTCTAAAGGCTCCAAATGTTATCTAAACGAATGTTTCTTTGCAAATCGGAAAGAAAAATCATCAGTTTAGTGCAAGTCTCTAGAATAATTTGATTAGCTTTCTGCTTTTTTCACTTCAAGCGAGTGTGGATAAAACTTTAACTTCTTCGCATTAGAGAAATGCTTCGAACAGTGTTTAAAATCGTAGAGAATTCCACAATTTGGCTCTTCAGAATATCCAGAAATGAATCCCGTACAGCATTTCGTTAGTTTCTTCCACTGAAACATTCATTCATTCAAATTGTGTCTGTGGCTATATTTTTTTTATTCTCATTTGTTACGTGTTATTTAATTGTGTGGTAGAAAGTATTTGTCGCCAATGAATAAATCTTTAGTATCTCGTGCACCATTACAATTCTAGAAGCGAAGCAGTGAAAGTTGCGAAATTCATACAATCAATCCAATCCAATACTAAACTAATACAGCAGAAATACGCAAATCACATGTGTGTCAGTTGAATAAGCTGTCTATAAACTCGAGTTTATTTCATGTATAAATCACAATTGCCAAATCTAAATGACTCTAATTCTAGTCAATAGGTCAATTACCAAAAACTGCATTACTTCCTCGATAGAGAGATAAGAAGTGACAACCCAGCGTAAAACAAACGAAAGTAAATAAAATGTTTGGGAGTGGGACCATCCCAGCTTGATAACTGATTATGTGGCCCATATGATTATTTGGCATACGCATTTACGGGTAGGTTTTTTTTTCTAGTCCCAAGTCAATAAACTAATTAACATTTATTGAAATCCATTTTTCGTATATATATAATGTATCACAGCCTGCTGATCGGTTCAGTGAGAATCGTATTCAAAGTAGAGGATAATGTTCTCCAAAGTTCTTATACTAGTGGTAGTGTTTCAGGCTAGTCTAGGGGTTTCAGAACTACCAGGAGTTCGTAAGCATAGCACGGAAATTATTCAACCTGCGCGTGTTGATTTTATCGATTGCGATGATCAATTTCGCTTTGGATGCGACAATTGCAACCATGCAGTGGTTTGCCTTGGAAGTAGTAATCGGATTTATGTGGATTGCAGCGTAACGCCGGCTACACCTTACTGTAATGACGGTCAATGCTCTTCCGTTCCTAATGAATATTGCTCATTTCAACCTCAGAGCATGTTTTGTACAGAAGAAGGAGTATTCCCAGGTATCAGACTTGTATAACTCTTCAATCATTAATTTACTCTCCATCCTCTACTCTTTCAGATCCGAGATCGTGCGGAATTTATCATTACTGTGAAAAGAAAAACTATCAGTCCGATGTATACGAATGTCCGGAGGGATATGTTTTCAATTACCTCACCGGTTTGTGTAAAATCGGCGACTCCCCGTCAGATTGTGAAGTGGTCAAATGCCCTGCTGCCAGTGGATTCGGAACATATGGTACCAGTAAGACCATCTATGCCTACTGTGTTTATTCGAATTTTCCAGCAAGTGTCACAAACATATACATGTACAAGTGTCCTAATAATACGAGTTTCAATGGTTCTAAATGCGAGTATGAGTGCACCACGGAAGGCAATTTTGAAAATACACAAGATAAGTCAACTTACTTCCGGTGCTCCATATCCGGCAATCGATGGAACTCTCAACTTTTGAAATGTCTCACGGGTAAACTGTTCAATGCAACCAGGCAGATTTGTGTTTCCCAGTTTCGTAGTACCACGAAGGAGACTTGGAAACCACAGACCGAAGTAACTACTGTGAAAAATGAAACATACTGATTAAAATATTTTTTCTTCTTATCTTATTGACAACACACTACTGTTGTTTCTTAAAAACATATTATGTACCATACTAAAAACTCTCCAAACTCAAACAACTCTTCTACTACAGTGAATGTTATTATGCATGCAGTAATTGGTTTGTTGTATCCGAACGCCTGTCCTATGGAATATGTGCTGAAGTAGGTTTGTGTTACGCAGTGATCTATTCGGTACTCGAAAATTAAGGATATAGCGTAATTCAGGATCATCAACCTTTTCGTTGACCAAATTAGCTATTAACAACGTCGCTGTAACGAGTCGATTTCCAATATTTGGCATCTATCTAAATATGGTAGCAAGTTTACTGGATCTCTCCACGGTAAATATTCCTAATGCAGTCCCGGACCCAGAGGGAGGACCCGAGGGGTCCTGGCCCTCTCAAAATCAGAAACAGAAACGAAAAACAAGTTTGAGGAATATTATGAAGCTGTTGATCCTGTAGATTACACTGTGAGATAGAGGTTTTGAGAGTTACGTGATGGTCAAAACTGCACTGCCAATAAAGTACGCAGCGGCAGGCCCTACGAAGAAAAACAGAGTCAAAACCACATAAAATGAAGAAAAACAAAGAAAAATAAATGACAATAATACTACATAAAATACATACAGTACATAAAATACATAAAATACATAAAGTACATAAAGTATATAAAATACATAGAGTACATAAAATACATAAAATAAAGTACATAAAGTATATAAAATACATAAAGTACATAAAATACATAAAGTACATAAAATACATAAAGTACATAAAATACATAAAATACATAAAATATTAAAATACATAAAATACATAAAATACATAAAAAACATAATATACATAAAATACATAAAATACATAAAATACATAAAATACACAAAATACACAAAATACATAAAATACATAAAATACATAAAATACATAAAGTACATAAAATACATAAAATACATAATATACATATAATATATAGAATACATAAAATACATAGAATACATAAAATACATAAAATACATAAAGTACATAAAGTATATAAAATACATAGAGTACATAAAATACATAAAATAAAGTACATAAAGTATATAAAATACATAGAGTACATAAAATACATAAAGTACATAAAATACATAAAGTACATAAAATACATAAAATACATAAAATATTAAAATACATAAAATACATAAAATACATAAAAAACATAAAATACATAAAATACATAAAATACATAAAATACACAAAATACACAAAATACATAAAATACATAAAATACATAAAATACATAAAATACATAAAGTACATAAAATACATAAAATACATAATATACATATAATATATAGAATACATAAAATACATAGAATACATAAAATACATAGAATACATAAAATACATTGAATACATAGAATACATAAAATACATAAAATACATAAAATACATAAAATACATAAAATACATAAAATACATAAAATACATAAAATACATAAAATACATAAAATACATAAAATACATAAAATACATAAAATACATAAAATACATAAAATACATAAAATACATAAAATACATAAAATACATAAGATACATAAAATACATAAAATACATAAAATACATAAAATACATAAAATACATAAAATACGTAAAATACATAAAATACATAAAATACATAAAATACATAAAATACATAAAATACATAAAATACATAAAATACATTAAATACATAAAATACATAAAATACATAAAATACATAAAATACATAAAATACATAAAATACATAAAATACATAAAATACATAAAATACATAAAATACATAAAATACATAAAATACATAAAATACATAAAATACATAAAATACATAAAATACATAAAATACATAAAATACATAAAATACATAAAATACATAAAATACATAAAATACATAAAATACATAAAATACATAAAATACATAAAATACATAAAATACATAAAATACATAAAATACATAAAATACATAAAATACATAAAATACATAAAATACATAAAATACATAAAATACATAAAATACATAAAATACATAAAATACATAAAATACATAAAATACATAAAATACATAAAATACATAAAATACATAAAATACATAAAATACATAAAATACATAAAATACATTAAATACATAAAATACATAAAATACATAAAATACATAAAATACATAAAATACATAAAATACATAAAATACATAAAATACATAAAATACATAAAATACATTAAATACATTAAATACATAAAATACATAAAATACATTAAATACATAAAATACATAAAATACATAAAATACATAAAATACATAAAATACATAAAATACATAAAATACATAAAATACATAAAATACATAAAATACATAAAATACATAAAATACATAAAATACATAAAATACATAAAATACATAAAATACATAAAATACATAAAATACATAAAATACATAAAATACATAAAATACATAAAATACATAAAATACATAAAATACATAAAATATTAGTTACGTTACGGAGATTTTTGAGCCTATCTGAGTCAACGCCTGAGTAAAGGTACTATGATTTTTTTTTGTTCCGATTATAGAGGTTTTAACCTTATGGTCATTCGCCTCTTCGAGTTAGAATAACTTTTTGACCCTATGTGCGGGGTTGGGAATCTAACTCAGGCGGCATCGACTTAACTGCGTAAAAAGGCATCGACTTAACCATCTCGCTATACCTGTCCCCAATATGGAAAAATGTTACATTTGACATTATGACTCAATATTATCGTGAATGTAAAAGAAGGTAGAAAGCGTTGTATACGATAATTTTCCTAAATTAAGGGTTACAAATCATATGAGTTATTTTGTGGAAATTATGAATGTTAAAAACCGCTAAAAGGGTTAGATTTTCGCAGTACACGAATTACGATGCATTACTTTTAAAGTAGTTATAGGTCAAACGACGTTGCACGTAGACATTATATACATCGCTCTTTTGTAAGTTATAGGTGTTACGAAACGTTGTTTGCGTTACTTTTTCTGTCAGTTGTAGGCATTACGGAGCGTTACATGCATCACTTTTTAGTGAGTTATAATAGTTACTAAGCATTACATACGTTACTATTTGTAAATTATAGGCGTTACGAAGCGTTACAAGCGATACTTTTTTGTTAGTTATACATGTTACGAAGCGTTCCAAAGGTTAATATTTTGTAAGTTAAAAGTGTTACGAAGCGTAAAATACGTTACTTTTTTACCTTTTTTTATATATATAAAAAATAGGTATAGAATTCGCTCATACTTTCGAAAATTTTTCCGAGGCCCGGAGGGCCGATTGACATACACCAATCGATTCAGCTCGACGAACTGAGCAAATGTCTGTGTGTGTATGTGTGTGTGTCTGTATGTGTGTTGTCAACTAAGAGGTCGAGATCTCAGAGATGGCTGGGCCGATTTTGATCAAACTAGTTGCAAATGAAAGGTATCCCCGTCACCCAAAACGCTATTGAATGGTTTTGAGATCGGATGTTTACTTTTTGAGTTATTCGAAGTTTTATGTCAAAATTTTCAGTTTTTTGACAGTATCTGTCACAATTGACCTTGAAAACAGAATATGTTTTCAGACTTAGATTCCGCACGATAATACCTATCCAACAAGCCATAGATTGTTGAAATCCGTCCATTTTTACCGGAGATATCGAAATTTTTGTGTAAACGACTTTTCCCCCTATTCCAGCAGTAGGAGTTTTGAGCGCTGTGTGACAAAGCAATGGTTGGAAGCAACGGAAAACACGATTTTTTATTCTGTTACATACAATTGTTTCTAAGTACCAAAAAGACTGTGTACAGCATCCTTTCCCATGACATTTAGCCTCGGATCGATTTTAGCACGGCTCGTTTTTGGCAACATAATCGTTCGAATATGACATATATAAACCAGATGATGGCAGATTTTTTTTTAATTATATTGTTTTAAACTACTTACTGGATAAATGCTGGAAGAACATAATATCCATATACCATTCGAATCAGTTCGTCGAGATCAGCAAATGCGTGTGTGACAAATAATTTCACTCAATTTTCTCGGAAAATTTCTTTTCTACAAATTCAGATTCATACGAAAAGTCGTATGCTCCCAAACAAAGTTCCTGAATTATGTTTGGTTCCGACCTCTGGTTCCGGAACCACGGGATGATATATGAAACGAAATCAAAATTGTGTAACTCATTCTACTCGTAGATGGCTGAACCGATCTAAGATTCAAATGAATTTTAAGAATCATCTAAGATTCAAATGAAAAGTTTCAAGATTTTATAAAACATTTTGCTCTTCAGCCAGATCCAACATCCGGTTTCGGGGATACAGGGTGATTGGTATAAAAATGTCTATTCCACATAAATTAATCAGGTTTATCGGGTTAGCAGATTTGGATAGCCGATAAAAAAAATTAACTTTTTGTCGATTCAGAAGGCACCTAAAAAATTAATTCGTGCTGTGATTTCTCAAAGATGTCTTCACTGATTTTCAAATATTTTGAAACAAATGTAAACTATACAGCTATTCAGGAGAATTTATCTGACTTCGGCCATACCGATTTTAGAATTCCGGTTCCAGTATAAAATCGTTTCTCAAAGCTCAATCGTTTTCTCAAAAAAAGCCTAATCAAATATCAGAAACAAAAATTCAAATTAAAATAAACTTATATACAAAATTAATTGATTTTATCCAATTATGACTTCCGGTTCTCGAATTACATGATGATGAATTTTTAAAATTCAAACCGATATAGAAGATGGGATTGAGCTTCAAAGTTGGACTCAAAACTGTTGTAATTTATTCGTCATATGGCCATACGAATCGGTTTGGGTTATGCTGGTTCCTGAATACCGGCTCTGGAAATACCTTAAATTACCGTAAACTCTAAAGTGGAACTTACATATCATGGCATCTTTAATAGATTATCACACTTCTAGATTTAAATTCGATCCGATTTGCAGTTTCGACATTACAGACTAGTGAGTGATTAAAATCTCAAATTGCCACTTAAAACGACGGACATTAGAATAATGTCATGAAAACTGAAACACCGAAGAATATTCATGCAAAAAACACATGCAGATTGGTAAAAAAAGGTATCATCTCACTGCTAGGTGGATTAAACACGTTTTGTAAGTTAAAAGCGTTACTAAGCAATACATAAATTACTTGTTCGTGAATTATAGGCGTTACGAAGCGCTACTTTTTTGTGAGGCGTTACGAAACGATACATGTGTTACTTTTTTGTAAGTAATAGGCATTACGAAGCGTTACATACGTTACTTTTTTGTAAACTATATACGTTACGAAGCGTTATATGTGCTACTTTTCTTGAGTCATATGCGTTACAAAGCGTTACTTGATTGTTTGTTAAAAGCGTTGTGAATCGTTACATTTGTTACTTATTGGTGACGTTACGAAGTGTTACTCGTCTGTAAATTACAAGCGTTACATGCGTTACTTTTTATAACTTTTAGGCGTTACGGAACGTTGTTTGCGTTACCTTTTTCGAACTATTAGCGATACGAAGTGTTATATACTTTTTATGAGTCATAGACTTTAAGTATCGTTACAAGCGTTACTCGTTTTTAAGTTACAAGCATTACGATGCGTTACATGCGTTAACTTTTAGTAAATTTGAGTCGTTACGAAGCGTCTTCTTTTGTAAATTACAGGCGTTTTGAAACGTGACATGACACTCTGTATAAATTTTTTAGCACTACGAAGCGTTACATGCCCTAGTTTATTGTGAATTGTAGGCGTTACATGCGTTACTCTATTGTATATTACAAGCGTTAGAAAGTGTTACATGCGTTACGTCCGCGGCTTTGTTGTTCCTCAGCTTGCCGGTCTCCTCACTTATCTCCGAAAGATCAGGTGCTGAGAATCTGTCGTCGGTTGAGCGTGCACCCAGATTGATTCCTGTGTCGTTCTCTGTATCTTGTGCTTCGCCATTCAGATACTCGTCATAGTACTGCTTCCACCTGTCGATCACCTCATGTTCGTTCGTGAGAAGGTTACCACTGGTATCTCTGCACATTTCGGCCTGTGGCGTGAAACCTCTACATGAGCGGTTCAACTTCTCATAGAATTTCCGTGTATCATTTGCGCGGTACAGCTGGTCCATCGCTTCGCAATTTTGGTCTTCCTGGTGGCGCTTTTACCTCCGGAAAACCGTGTTCTGTTTGTTCCGTGCCTGTCTGTATCGTTCCGCGTTCGCTCTCGTGCGGTGTTGCAGCATCCTCGCCCTTGCTGCATTCTTCTCTTCGACCAACTGCTGACATTCGCCCTCAAACTAGTCATTTCCTCGTTTCGATAACCTCGTACCTAGAACGGTTGCAGCAGTGCTACTCACGGCGGACCTTATGTTCCTCCAGCCGTCTTCAAGAGTCGCCGCGCCAAGCTGCTCTTCCGTTGGTAACACTACCTCCAGTTGTTGCGCGTATTCCTCTGCAGTACGAACGCTACGTAGCTGCTCGAGATTGAGTCCAGGCGTTCCTGTGCGACAAGTATTGTGCACCGTCGATAGTTTTGAGCGCATACAAACCGCGACAAGGTAGTGGTCAGAATCAATGTTGGCACTGCGGTAAGTGCGGACATTGATGACGTCGGAGACGAATCGCCCGTCGATGAGAACGTGGTCGATTTGATTTTCCGTGTGTTGATCAGGTATCACTTTGCGGGGGAAGAAGGTGCTTTGAACTACCATTCCTCGGGAAGCTGCAAAGTTTACGCATCGTTGATCGTTGTCGTTTGGTACCGCGTGCAGGCTCTCCAGCCCGATCACGGGCCTGTACAATGCCTCCCGGCCTACCTGAGCATTCATGTCGCCGATGACGAGTTTTACATCCCGCCGTGGACAGCTGTCGTAGATTCGTTCCAGCTGCGCGTCTCATGTGGGCAGTGCACGTTGATGATGCTATGATTGAAGAAACGGCCCTTGATCTTCAATACGCACATCCTATCACTGATTGGCTACCACCTAATCACGCGCTGACGCATCTTGCCGTACACTATAAATCCCGTTCCTAGAACGCTGGTTGTGCCACAGCTCTGGTAGAAGGTAGCCGCTCGATGCCCACATTTCCACACCTTCTGTCCCGTCTAACAAAGTTCCTGCAGTGCTACGATATCGAAGCCGCGGATTTGAAGCTCATCATGCAGCAAAAACCTTCTCCAATTGATAGTTTCTTTCAGTAGACGATCAAACAAACCGATTTCAGTTGTTCTTTCAAGAATCGAAGAAAATCATTTTGAAGAATACCACAGTTCTATATATGACAGTATGATTGATATGAGAAAGGCATCATTACACCACTAGGGGGATTAAATCAGGTTTTTTTTTTAGATTACATCATATCTCGACGTTTCATGCGTTTCTAAAACATTTGGCATAAAAAAACGATTCCGGAAAACTTTCAATTTTTCAGTCGATTTTCTCCGAAAAAAATTTTTTTTGAGGTTACAGATCTGGTTGTTCCATACATTTTGCGGTTTTTTACGCGGATTTCTGAAGTTAAGCGTTTTTTAGCGGTTTTTTTTCTACGCAGGACGTGTCCGCCGCATTAAAAATTAGAGGCTTGTATTTAAGTCGCGACCAAGCACAATAACATTAAAAATGAAACGTTTCTAGGGTCTTCATAATTAATACAAAAATAAAGATGATAATGATGATGATACACTAAACTTAAAACTTATTCAATTGACTAATTACAAACTTGCTCTAGTTTAAGCGCTTAGATTGTTAGCAAATGATAAAATTGCCAATTAGATTCTTTCTATTTGATTGATTCTATTTAATTTTGATCCCTTTCCACAAATTTTTACATTGTTAAGTTTTGAATAAGGTCCTTTAACTAGAAGTCAATTATGATGAATTCAAAGTTACTTGAAAGCTCAATTTTAGATACAAACAACCTAAAGATTTAAACCTGAACAAACAAAACTATTTTATTTTATGATAATAATTTTCGAGAAACGTACATTAATTTTATAAACAGTTAATCGATCCAAGAGAAGATTTTATTTATTTTATCGAAAAATGTTGTACCAGTAAACTCAGTAATAGTGTAATTTTATTAATCATTCTTAAAAATCGTCAATTATCTTCGGATAGTGTCGGTAAATAATATAGCAACAATACGAGGAAGAAAACATGTGAAACAGTCCACATAAAATATTTAGTTACTTACATTGATTTTGGCTTTGGCATTTACGAAATGGATACGCAACAAAATTCCGAAATTTTGTTCATATTGTAACTTGATGTTATTAACACATGAATGAATATTGTCATAGTTACAACGTGTGTAGCCATCCGACGTTTATTGTTTTGAAGCAAATAATAATTGAACTGAAACTGGCAGTTAACCAAATTCTACGAGGGTTCCTATTCAAACGATACATGTAAAATCCATGCACATGCAGGTAAACTTACCTTGAGCTTATCTTTAATACTATATGATATTGCATCTAATAATTCTGTATACTGTGGAACTCATTTATACTACCAAACCGAGGAGACCGCTTTTAGATAAGTTTCAGAATTTAATTTTGAATCTTTTGAAGCGTTTAATTCCTGGTGGGACAACAACTTGTTCAGTCACATACAATGAAAAAGAAATATCTATGATTATCATCATCACGCCACCGTTTTGTTCGTATGGTAATGGAGATTTAAGTATGCAAACCGATCCGTTGCCAAATTAAAACATTTCGAAGCTAACAATATTGAAGCTTTGGAATCATTTAAATTAGGAAAATCCATTAACAAATCATCGAGGAACAAGCGCTGCACATTAGATCCGAAAAATCTATCGCCGATAATTCTAAACTGGCCTGATAGTTACCAGATAACCAAAATAAAATACTCATTTCGAACCAATTTTTCAATGATATGCAATTGAAATATTCAAATGACGTCATTTTCATAAGTTTTAGTTAAATGTTTCCGAATCGATTGGTTGTTGAATTATGTAAATCCATCAACAAATGACTGAGTTATAAGCGTTCAAAATTATCACAGAAAAATGTTACGCGATTAGTTTTGCATGTTTTAAATTGACACCCAGCCTCGGGAAGCGAAGTGTAAGGCATTTTTTTTAGCAAAATCGACCAAAAATTTGCTAAATACATGGGATATTTCAAAAGAATTGGTAACCACGCTGATTCGGTTCTTCAATAGCTAGATGATATATAAGATACTCAAGCGAACACGGTGTTGCGCAGACAACAGGAAATTTCACCAACACATAATGCAAAAGCGACAATCCAGCAAGTGAACGCATATACAATCCAGTCATCAGCTCACTGGACGAGCTATTTGTTTCATTCGCAGGTAATCATCAACTAGGCAAAAAATATTGTGCAGCATGTATTTAGAGCAAATTCAGCAGCTAGAGATTCTATATGGAAGATCTATAATAGAACAGAAACTGGAACAAACGTATCCCCAGCAAGCCGTTCTAGTTTTATTTATTCGACCAGTTCTACTGTCAAATTTAAAACTGGTCTACGATGCCGTTCTATTTTTTGTATATTTAAAACACGAGTAAAACACTGCTGGGGCGGCCAGTTTTTCTTGTTGTAAAATCCAGATTTAAATTTTGTAACTGACATAAATTATGCATCTAGAACTAGAACACTCCTGGACATGCCCTTATAGATTTCTCTTCATACTACGCATAACGATGCGGTGTTTTTTATGCATAACGCAAAGCCTCCTATGCCGAACAAGAAGTTGACGTCATTTTGTACAACTGGGATTGGTGGATGAAAACATAGGTCGATTCTAACCATTTTTTCAATAGTATGCTATTGAAATACTGAAACGACGTTGTCATATATGTTTAAGTTAAAAGTTTCCGAATCGATTGGTTGTTAAATTATATCAATCCATTAATAAATGACCGAGTTATTAACGCTCAAAATTATGACGAAAAAAGGTTACGCGGTTATTTTTGAAACTTTTAATTGACACCCGGCCCCGTATAGTGAAGGTAAGGCATTTTTAATGCCAATGAATGTGATTGGTTGCACACCGTCTGTGATATGACGAAAACTGGTATCACACCCTCCTCATAAAGGTGGACAATGCTTTTTTCCAAGAAATATTTTTATGGTTCATTTACTTGTTTATTCATTTGTCATCAGATAATTTCGGATAGTTATATTTACGCTTAAGAGTTTTTTTAAGATAAACGAAATGCCAAAATCCAGATAAAACTTTGTCTGGCATGTATAAATGCTCTGAAAAACTGGTGAAGAGTTCAGTGCAGATTGTTTCTAAAGCTGGTAGAATGTTGGCCAAATTGGTATTATTAACGCTGGCTGTTTCGGTTCAACTGGTCAGTTCCGACATCCCCGGAGTCCGTCAAACCAAGAGGGCCAGGTCTCTGTCTGAAACACCCAATCTGCGAACCGTAGACTGTACTACTAGTAAGTCCGATATTACATGTGATGACGATTGTACGACTGTCGGTATTTGCATCGGAAACACATTAATTAGTGCGGATTGCAGTATTACGAAAGCCACACCTTACTGCAACAATGGCCAATGCTCGTCCGTTCCTGCCACAGATTGCCCAATTGATACTCCAGGTATAACTTGCACAGGAGAAGGGACTTATCCAGGTAACAAATTTGATTGATTCTTGACTAGGAAACCAACCTATTGATGATCTTTCAGACCCACAGCAGTGCAGAACTTATCACTATTGTTCCGGAACAGGTGAGACATCGGATCCGTACTTTTGTCCTACTGGATACGTTTTCAATCCCCTTACTGGCATATGTAAGAAAAGTTCATCGGCATCAGATTGTTTGGTGATCAAATGCCCTGCCGCGACTGGGTATGGAAGCTACGGTACCAGCAAGACCTACTATGGTTACTGTATTTACGAAACTGGACCAGCACTTTCACAAATACTCATGTACAAGTGCTCAACCGGTGCTACTTTCGATGGTTCTAATTGTGTGTATAAGTGTTCTAAGGTGGGAAATTTTGCTAACACGAACGATAAGAACACATATTACCAGTGTTACGTCTCAAGCGGAAAATGGGTTTCCGAGCTTGTGAAGTGTCCGAGTGGAAAAAGCTTTGATGCCTCCCTACAAATTTGTGTTTCGCCAAAAGATGCGTAGGTTTTGGACATGCAAAATTTCAATACTTTATCCGAATAAACAATACGTGCATTTATCTTATCGTTTGTCATATATTTTGTTAATCCTATTAGGATAGTAAAAATTCTCCGAAATCCACATCATTAATAGCGTGAACGATAAAACGAAAAGTTCGTGTTACGCTCCATTGCGATGAGGGGCTTTAGCAAGTGATAGCACAATCTATCATATTCCATTCTAAAAGAGATGCCCACAAAATAGAATAATTGTTCAACTATGGTACAACAAGTTTGCGCCACCATTGAATCGAGTGATGATGAGTTCATTTCGCCCGCTCGCTTTGTCGCCATTTATGGCGATTTGTCAGTGATGCAATCATTGAAAATGTTCTGCTGACAAATTGATGATGTGGATTTTGGCTATCCAAATATTATTACTGTAGATTTCAATATTTATTGGATCAGCAGAGATAGAAAAATCCATGCAAAATTAAGTCAAATCCATAGCTAAAAAAAGTTATTTCCATTGACTTTGACATTGATATATACGAAAATGACGAAAAATAAATACCACTCTCAGCTGTGCTTGCAAATTATGAGAACGAGATCCGTGTCTAGTCAACGACATAAGCGGAACATTAGTTTCAAAATTGTGTTCTACCATTCATTTTGCCCATTCAGTCATTTACGGTTTTCTGTGAAAATCTTATAGTATGCAGTGTTGATATTCAACCGAAGCTTTGGAAATCGATAATGACAGAAAACGATTAACAATGAGTTTTGCCTGTTGGTGTTCGAATTTATATTAGTTTTGGTTTCCAAACAGGTTTCGAGGTGTAATTACTTCGATTTATCATATTTTAGACACTCTTTTTTTATAATAAAATTTTATTTGGCTCATTTGCTTTAGCTAAACGTGGCCGATTGTCTTGTTGTTATAGGAGAAGAAGGGACGCGACATACTCCCCTAGAGTTAGTAAAGGATTGTGAGGAGGGTGGGATTTACAAAATATTGATTTTGAATTACAATACATCATTCGTTTGTGGCACAAATTTTTGAGAGTTTTCTGGATCTTCACGTTTTTCAGATTGTAACGAGAGAGATTATCCTTTGCTGGGATGCTTTGTTGGTGTGCTCTGACGTTGATGTGGCGTTTTTGGGTAGTTTTCAGCAACTCAGTCAGTTTTAGACACTGATTTTTCTGATTCTCCTTGCAAACGTTAGTTTCGTCTTGTCATAGACAGGCACAGAAATCAAGTAAGTTCTTTAAAAAAAAAGATTCGCATACATGTCATCATTACTAATAATTTCAACATGCCAAAATTTACAAACCGTCATACAAAATGACGATGCAAAACCGCTACGTGCTGGTATGGAAGAAGGAAACACCACCATCCTGCTTTGTCCAATTTCGTATAGCGTGCAGAGTTGCCACATTTAAATCTATATTATAAGAAATCAAATCGCTACGAAATGGAAGTGTAACCAACTTCAGACCGCTCGCGCAGCTGACGCACGGGCATCAGCTCTCTAGAAATTTGCTAAATGACAGTTCGGAGTTGTATTGTTTACAAGGGCAAGAAAGCATTTTGCCAAAAGTGCACGCGAAAAAAAAATCTTGACTTGAGAGAGCGAAGGAGTTGCTTCGTATGGCCGAAAGCGGTCAATTTCCGAACATTGTATTTTCTGACGAGAAAATTTTTCCAATTGAGCAATTCGTAAACTCTCAAAACGATAGGGTTTACTTGACCGACCGTTCATACGAGCCACCAGGAGGCAGCACCCGCAACAGATAATGGTTTGGGCCGCTGTAACCGCAGATGGGCGCTCTCCAATCGTTTTCATCGAGCCTGGCGTCAAGGTAAATGCGACATATTATCGGGAAAGTCACATTCGGCAGCTTGCGATTCGTTTTTTGACCGTCTCAAGGCCATAGTCAAGGCAAAAGGTGGTCATATCGAGCAAAAGTGAATTGATTCTGAATTTTGTATTATTTTTACACATTTTGTACTTTGAATTAAGTAAAAGTAATTTTCCAAACTGAATTTATGGCCTTTTAAATTGGTTACACTTCGAGTGCCGGACCCTGTAATGTCATTGCAAATCATTTCTTTTTACTGTCTTCCTTCATCTTTCCGCCTTATCAGAAGAAATTGTAGAAAATACGCTGAAGTAATTGCAAGGAAAGTTTATATAAATAAACCATTTTGCTCAGAGATGGCTTGACCGATTATCACAAGCTTAGACTCAAATAAAAAATGTCATAGTCTCATAAGTTGCTATTGAATTTCAGCATGCTTTCATAGAGACAATTGTGTTTAAAATTGCGACGATGCAAAAAAAGGTAAAATTGTTCTAGGTTTAGCTCCATACTGATTCAATTAATCGACTATATTAGCTACTTACTTAAAGAACCGACTTGGACTATACCGGTTTCCAGTTCTCGGTTCCGAAAGTACCGGAAATAGGCATTTTGAGCTCATTATCCGATTATCGATGCAAAATAAGGAAAAAAATTATTAATTTGACAAAACTATTTACAAATTGAAGAGGTTATGTTAGTTTACACCCAAAAAAGGTTTTTCCATTTGAAATTTACCTTCAGAACATTCCACACTTTGACGTAAGTCTTGAGTCAATACTGTTTCACGTAAAATCGTGTAAAATTACGTGTTAGTTTACTGAAATTTGATAATTCATGTTTAATCTCAATAAAACTGAATAAAAATTTGCGGGATCTAGCAGAAATTTACTTTCATTACATTACATTACATTACATTAAACCCGGGTTGGCGGTTCAATACATAAGACGTTGGTCTTACAAGCCAGTTGTCGTTTGTTGGAGTCTCGTTTTGAGTAATTCTGGATCTTCTTCATCCGAACCCGAATATTTGCTCTTTTATACCTCTTGAAATATCCAAATATTTTTCTCGAGGATAATAAACATTCCAGATTTTCTTCGTTGATATCGGAGACACGTAGATTCCTGCGATGTCTTTGTTGAAGAGTTCAATGTCGTGTGCTCTTCAATACTCCGCCGCGACTGATGCTTCAGAAGATGCTGAGTTGATTGAAGCTGCTGAAGGTACTTCCTCTAAATCATATTGCGATGTGGATGGTTGTGGTTCCGTTGTTGACTGCCCTTCTGTTTCCGAAGTATGACTTTCCTTAAAAGCCCGCCTACGACAGCGATCACAAATGCTTAACGTGGTATTCAATTTCACCTTGCACTTTTGAGCTTCTAATTTTCCAATTATGGTTTCTGTTAATTTGAAAAAATTTCCGGAACACACAAAACCAGGAAGAGGTTCACAACACTTTGAAAAAAACATATTGTATTTAGGTAAGCAATGCGCCGGTACGTACGTAGGTTGTAAACAGTAGGTAGTCAACTGGCACACCTCTTTGATTCTACGTGTGTTTTGACGTAGTTACGTTGGTTCTACTGTTTAAAGACTGTCCCAGAAAGTATGGACAAAACCAAAAACCGCTGCCATTTCGCAATGGTTCAGAATCTGTCAATTTTTATGGCTGCGTCCTGTTGTTTACACTCTTCTCTAACCACTTATGCAGTTGTTTATTCGTTTTCATTAGTTTGTTTCGAAATGCGTGGACTTTCAGCAGAACAACGTCAAAAACTTGTGTACAAATGGTGCGCAAAACGCGGACTGTCACTGAGAAAGATAGCAAAAATGAAAGGAGTAAGTGAAAAAGCCGTGCAAAATGCAATCAGGAAGTTCGGTAGGGATAAACCGAAAACGGGTCAAAAAAAAGGTCCTGCAAACCCTTAGTTGGATAAACGTATACTGAAGGCGTTCGAGCAAAAGAAGGAGGTTTCATTTCGGGATGTGGCCAAAAACGTGGGCACTTCGAAGCCAAATGTTCTTCATGCTAAAGAACGTTTGAATCTTCGAGCCTATAAGAAACAAAAACAACCAAAACGTAGTCCGAAACAATACGATTCTTGCTGGAAATTTGAACTGCATAATCATGGACGACGAAACCTACGTGAAACTCGACTACAAATCCTTGCCGGGACCACAATAGTATACGGTGCGAGAATCGCAAGTGTTAAGCCAGTCCAAGACATCAATTGAAGTCGAAAAATTTGGTAAGAAAGCTATGGTCTGGCAAGCAATTTGTAGATGCGGTAAGATTTCGAAACCCTTCATCACCACTGCTTCAAAGAACAGCAAAATATACATCAAGGAATGCTTACAAAAACGACTTCTACCCATGATTCAAAGCCACAAGGATCCTGTTGTTTTCTGGCCAGATCTTGCTTCTTGTCACTACTTGAAATCAACGGTAAATTAATATTCTACCACCAATATTCTGGCTGAATTTAACAGGATGCATAGTTCGATGACTTTGAAACATCGATAAAAGGTTTATTCATTCAATTCCAATCGAGTTGCAGTTATTGTTGTAATCACTCCGGAAGTCGGATCCGGATGAAATTTGGAAAATTACACACATACAGACATTCTGCGTACTCGACGAACTGAGTCGAATGGTATATGACACTCGGCTCTCCGGGCTTCGGTTCAAAAGTCGTTTTTTACAGTGATTACATAACCTTTCTATACGAGAAAGGCAAAAAGATTTCGAAAAGCAGATATTAAAAGTTTTATGGAAAGATTTCATTACCAACATGGTTTTAATGAAGATGTTTTGAAAACGACTTTCAGTTTGTGGGCAGTGTTTTAAGACAACATGATTTTTTTTACTTTTGATTAGCTACAATGCAATTATCAAACCAAAAATAAGGCTAAATTCTTGCAAAGGAAATGATCTTTCAAAAAGATTTTATTAGATCACTAAACTCAACTTAATTGCATGGAATAGGAAGCATTGGATAAAACTGCCATATTTCCAGCGGATAAACACGGACAGAAGGATGTGGCCACCATCGATATGTGCCAGCGTCACTTGGATAAGTTCCAACCTCGTCGAACTATTTCCGAACATAACCTGGTGGCAGGATCCCCCAGAGTATGTAGATCATCATTACACAAATGCGACATCATCACTATTATTCAAATTATCCTAGTTTTAAATAAATATTTAACAAAAATTAGGAAAGAATTAGAGCTTAAGCAGTGTGCCTTCAAAATTAGATTATAAAATTAAAAAAGTCGGGTGGGTAATGTCAGAGACATAACAGGATGTCGTGAATACGAAAAAACTGGCACTCTCCCATCACTTTTCCGAATATTAATTAGTTGATGGATTGTATGAATTGTGCAAGCTTTCCCCTTTTTCACTAATAGATTTTGAAGCGATGCACCTACATTAAAGTACAGATTAGTTACATTAAACAGCCACTAACATATTCTACAATTATATATTCCAAATTTGAAACAATTCCTTTTTAATTTGCTAATACAGGAGGCTAGGAACGACCAATTTGTAGTTTATTTTTATTGAAGCTATGAAGTTCGAAGATATCTGATTCTTCTCGAAATTTCTGTACGAGACAATTTCAATGGCCTAGTCTAAAATGTATCGACGATCTTCGGTATGCAAGAGTAATTTTAATAATAATAATAATAATAATAATAATAATAATAATTATTATTATTATTATAATTATTATTATTATTATTATTATTATTATTATTATTATTATTATTATTATTATTATTATTAGTATAAAGATTAATCTGTATATATGGCAACCCTGTTTCGCATGGCATATTTTCACACGTCCCATACTAGTATAAAGATGTGTTCAACATCATCACTCTCACTTTCGCAATGCCGTTCGTAATTGAATGTGTTAGTGACGGTGCAAATTATTTTAAGAAGCAAGACTCTTCGCAAACGTATAAGTAATGCCAACAATGTGTGCGTAAAAACAAATTCCGGCGCTTCCTTTCCTGATTTTACTCAATAAATCTTCCAAATGGTTGAATAATAAACCAATGGGTTCATACTGCTTAAAATTGCAATTCAGGAAAAGCGACAATCTTAGTCTAAAACTCTTCCGTTTTCCCTAAAACTGCTCAAGAAAAATTATTTCAGTTTCAGCTTACTTCCACTGACACATTCGATTAACAATAAACACATTCCTATATGGATTTCCTCTTGCAGAAATTATTGCAATATAGAGGTTTACGTACCTTCTATAAGTAAACCCGCAAAAAAAGAAACCTTTAATTTAACCCGCGAACGGCAATGGATATGGAATGTTGTCTTAAAACTTTTATTTTATCGGAAAACTGCTTTTGTAACAGAAAATATTTAGTTTTATTTATTTTGTGTAGCGCAATCTAATACAAGTGCATTCAAGCAGTTTTGCTAACTTTTTTATTAGGGAATTTTATATCTACATTTATAAAATGTGAGCAATTTTTCATCAAACGTTGGTGAAAAATTGATCAAAACTGATATATCATCCAAAAAGTCAGGCTTAACATTCACTTGAAATAAGTCAATGTTAAAAAAGATTGTATGAAACTCAATCGTGCAAATCACTTTGATAAACTGGTTGCACTGCATACATGAATAAATAGATCTATGTCATACGTATCAAATAAAATGTTAACTAATTAATGTTAATTTGAATGTGTTAGTGACTGTGCAAACTTTGTCTACTTTCATTTTGATAAATCTGATGCTTTCGGTACGAAAGAGAAAATTCAATTAATTCTGTATGATGATCTGTAGCACTGAAAAGTGCTTTGAATTGTCACGACCAACAGGATCTGCATTAAGATCCGAGATGGTTCTTTGCGTGTACACTGATAACTTCAGCTGGCAGGCTTCTGGTGTGGTTTCACTGTGTGGCCGGGCCTATGTTACTCTCGTGTGAAAATCAGCTTTTATATCACTGGGGCAGCACATATTTTGTTCTCTTTCTCAGAACGCGTTCTGATTGGCTGGTGCTGAAATGGATCAAATCAGACAGGTTTTTCAATAGTGTACTATTGAAAAGCCTCAATGTTGTTGCAATGTACGTTCAAGTTGAAAATTTTCAAATCTATTGATAGTTAGATTATATAAATCCTTCCACAGATCACTGAGCTAGGAACTTTCGAACTACGAGAAAGGCAAAGAATTGTCATGTGTTTTCCTCTTTGATATTCGTTGATACCAAACATTTCAGAAAAGGTTGAATTGTTTGAGATTATGTCACACAACTAAAAATGTTATCATAAAAATGGCATGTAGCAAACATTATGATAATACGTTAGATGCAACAAGAGATGTTCACGATCAAAAACTTATCACTCTCTCAGGGGGTAAATTTTGAAAAGGCGCCCCATAGTAAAGTAAGCCGTATTCACGACAAAGAAACTGTCATAAAATAGGTGGTAATTGTTAAATCTGTAATGAAACCCTTAAAAATTTTACTTAAATCCAAAAAGAATTCAAATCGTTACTTGGGCACTAAATATATGCAACCGGCTGTTTAATTTAGTTTTATTTTGAGGTGTCTGAAAATTTGACTTTTAAATGTCTGTACGATGTAAATTTTCTCAGACAGTTTGGTGTTAATTTTGGTGATAGCCATACGAACTCGTTTACGTTCAAGTATCGAGAGAAAATATTTTGAAAAGTACCGCATCATGACTTTTTTTTACTTAGCCGGGATTTTGCATGAACGTTTTACTTACGATTGTTTCATTCAGTCGTTCATACGAGAATGGGAGATCGTTTACATATGTATGTTTGACTATGATTCACTGCACATTGTGTATGATACGATGGAAGCTGGTTTCACAATTTCCTCATAAAAGCTGAAACTACTTTTCCTAAGGCCGCTCATTTTTCAAAGCCACGTTTTGAAGGTTTGTTTGCTTGTTACTCGTTTACTCATATCCAGATAATTTTGGACAGTTATACCTACGCCTATCAGTTTTGTTTTTAAGATAAACGAAGGGCCAAATCTCAGATAAAACTTTGTTTGGCATGTATAAAAGCTCTGAAAACTAATGAAGGGCTCAGTGTGGATATTTTTCAAAGCTGGTAGAATGTTGGCGAAACTAGTGTTAATAATGGTGGCTTTTTCGGCTCACCTGGTCAGTTCCGACATACCCGGAGCTGGTCAAACCAAGGCGGTCGAGTCTCAACCCAAAGCAGCCAATCTGCGAACCATAGACTGCAATAATAAGTACGGTATTGCATGTGATGACGATTGTACGACTGTCGGTATTTGCATCGGAAACACATTAATTGAAGCGGATTGCAGTATTACGAAAGCCACACCCTACTGCAACAATGGCCAATGCTCTTCCGTTCCAGCTACAGGTTGCGCAATTGGAACCCCAGGTATAACTTGCACCGGAGAAGGAACTTTTCCAGGTAACAAATATAAACGATTCTTGACTAGACAACATACTTAACGATGATGTTTCAGATCCACAACAGTGCAGAACTTATCACTATTGTTCGGGGGCAGGTGCAATATCCGATCCGTACTTATGTCCTGCTGGATACGTATTCAATCCCCTTACTAGCGCATGTAAGAAAAGTTCATCGGCATCAGATTGTTTGGTGATCAAATGCCCTGCCGCATCTGGATATGGACCTTACGGTAACAGCAAGATCTATTATGGTTACTGTATTTACGAAGCTGGACCGGCTCTTTCACAAATACTCATGTACAAATGCTCAGCCGGTGCTACTTTCGACGGTTCTAAGTGTGCGTATAAGTGTTCTAAGGTGGGAAATTTTGCTAACACGAACGATAAGAACATATATTTCCGGTGTTACGTCTCAGGCGGAAAATGGGTTTCCGATATAGTCAAGTGTCCAGATGGAAAAAGTTTTGATGCCACCCAACAAATTTGTGTTACACCTAAAAATGCGTAAATTTTGAACAAGAAATAATTACAAGACTTTATGTGAATTAAACAAATACTTTTATGTTAAGTCACATTGAAATAACAAAGAATAAATATGGTTGATTTTAAAATTTTCCGTGCTCTTTTCTTAATTGATTTCCATAAATAAGTTTTTTTCATACGCAACAAGCATAGGTTTTTCTTCGCTTTGGCATCCACAATACATAGTACTTTAAACCTAATACATTTCGAATATCATATTAGTATGTTGGTATTCATTAGTTAATCTAAACACTGTTTTTATCAAGCGATTTGCTATTATAAATTACATTAAATGAAATACATTTATTTTGTACATGATCTTATAACTATTTAGGTTTGTTTGTATCAGTTCATCACTTTTATTCAATGTAAGATAGCTGGCTATTGGTTGAACTCATGGAAGAGAAAACAGTCTAACATTAAACAAAATTTAAATTGGAACTCCAATGGACTTGATGAAATGATAAAGAAGTTTCGTGTAAGAAAGGTCACGACAAGCAAGAATGTCGCGAACTGGGACATTGGATAGTCTACCTTGGGTACGCAAGGAATTTATTAGTTGAGATCTGACATCACGATACTCCACGCATGTCCAAACGACATGATCAATATCGCGATAACCTTCGCCACAAGCACAATGATTAGTGTCGAAAGTCCAATTCGAAGGAGATGTGCATCTAACCTGTAGTGTTTGGACATGAGTCTGAACATCACACGAATGAAGTCCCTACTCACACCCAGTCCCCTGAACCATGCCTTTGTCGATATTTTAGGAATAATTGAGTGCATCCACCGAACCAGATCATCTTTATCCTAAGAAGCTTGCCAGCTGGCAAGTGTTCTTTGGCGGGACGCGCTATAGAATTCGTTTAAAGCAATTGGTCTCTCATAAATTTCACCCTCGATAGCATCACGTTTGTCTACAATATCGGCTCTTTCATTGCCTGGAATGGAACAATGAACCGGGACCCAAAATATTGTGATTTGATAATTAGTATTCAATATGACGTTCAGGCACTGCTTTATTTTGCCCAAGAAAAACGGTTCATTTATGCCAGAAGCGTTTGAGCGAATGGCTTCATTTGCACTCAGGCTATCTGTGAAGAGAAAATAATGGTTTGGAGATATTGTCACGATTACACTCAAACTATAATGAACTGCTTCTAACTCTGCTATATAAAAAGATGCATGCAGGTTCTTGAAGCCTAAATGAAGCCGAAACATTATTGTTGAATATACCAAACCCAGTAGCCTCTTCAATTCGTGATCCGTCCATGTAAAATATTTTCTCAGAATCAATATGCCTGAACTTACTTTGAAAATATTTTTGGGTTTTCTTCGAGCGTAGGTGTTCCGGGATTCCACGCACTTCGCGCTGCATGGATGTGTCGAAAAATAAAGTCGAGTCAGGAACATTGAGGAGGCTGGCACGGATGGGAATATATCTTGTAGGGTCTATTTCCTGTGACATATGGTTAAAATATACTGTCATGAATCTTGTTTGAGATTGAAGCTCAATTAGCCTTTCGAAGTTATTAAAAACCAGGGGATTCAGTACCTCACATCTTATTAGCAGTCGCGATGAAAGCTCCCAAAAACGATCTGTCAATGGAAGAACCCCCACCAGAACTTCAAGACTTATTGTTTGTGTCGAATGCATGCAGCTTAAAGCAATTCGCAAACAATGATATTGACTTCGCTCCAGTTTTATAATATGAGAGTTTGCATCGGAACGAAAGCAAACGCATTCATATTCCATTACTGAAAGTATCGTTGTCTGATACAATTTTATTAGATCTTCCGGATGAGCACCCTACCAAGATCCTGTTATTGTTCGAAGAAAATTTACTCTTTGTTGGCATTTTGTTATCAGATACCTAATGTATCCTCCTCACGTGCATTTGGAATCAAACCAAACCCCGAGATATTCGAAAGTCAAAACCTGTTGGATCATTCTTCCCATCATATGAAGCTGAAGCTGCGCGGGATCATGCTTTCTTGAACAGACGACCAAATATGTTTTATCCGCAGAGAATTCTATACTCAGATGAGCAGCCCAAACGGGCAAGTTATCTAAGGTATCTTGCAATTTTTTTGCAGATTAATAGCTTTGGATTCAGTAACTAAAACCACGCCATCATCTGCCAATTGCCTTAGTGTACATGTGGTTACTAGACAGCTGTCAATGTCATTCACGTAAAAATAATAGGGGAGCGGACTGAGGTATGAGCTTTACGGGAGACCCATGTAGCTAATTCTGAATGTTGCCAAATCGCTATGTGAAAAATGCATGCGCTTCTCTGACAAATGGTTGTGCAAATAATTATTCGTAATCGCTGGAAATCCATGTTGATGAAGCTTGTCTGAAAGAACATCAATGGAAACTGAATCAAATGCTACTTTTATGTCTAAAGATACAGATGCCATTTGTTGTTTTTGAGCGAAGGCAATTTGGATGTCAGACGAAAGTAATGCAAGGTAATCATTCGTCCCTTTATTTCGATGGAAGCCAACCTAAGTATCTGATAACAAACCGTTCGTCTCGACCCAAGTGTCGAGACGTCGAAGAATAATTTTTTCGAACAATTTTCTGATACAGAACAACATTGCAATGTGTATATATGAGTTGTGATTGGAAGCTGGTTTCCCCGGCTTTTGAATGGCGATAACTTTCACTTGCCTCCAGTCACGTGGAACAGTATTTTGCTCAAGAAACTTGTTGAACAATTCCAACAAACGTCTTTTTGCGAGGTCGGGCAGATTCTTCACCAAGTTGAATTAAATTCTGTCCAACGCAGGAGCGTTATTGTTACAAAACATGAGTGCTATGGAAAATTCCATCATTGAAAAGGGGCTATCAATGGTACCATTGTTTGAAGAAGACTCCCTAATAATACTCTGCGTAGGAACAGAATAAGGACAAACTTTCCTCGCAAAATCAAATATCCATCGGTTCGAGTATTCCTCACTCTCATTTTCTACGTTACGATTCCTCATTCGTCTGGCTGTATTCCAAAGAGTGCTCATTGAGGTTTCTCTTGACAAACCTTCGACAAAATGTCTCCAATAGCTACATTTCTTGGCCCGAAGTATGCTCTTGTACTTGGTTTCTAAAGTCAAGAATTTTTCAAAATTCTGAGGAGTTCCTCATCCTCGTTTTAAAAACGTTTAGAAAGCATTTTGTTTCGCGTGTTTAGCATCTGAGCACTCTTTTTCCCACCAAGGGTTTGGAGGCCTTCTGTTAGACGATGGACCAAGAAATCGTTTGGTTTGTGCTTGTTCTGCGGCCTCCAGAATCGAACAAACGAGGAAGTCATATTCTTCAAGTGGGGGGAGCTCTTCCATTGAATTTAAGAAACTTGACATATTACTTTGGTATTTAATCCAGTCAATATTTTTTTTGTCAAATCATATGGAATATTTACTGAATTATCAATGCATTTATTACTGCTCATAGAGATGATGATTGGAAAATGACCGCTACCGTGTATATCAGGAAATTCTTTTTTTCAGGTGCAATCTAGTCGAATTGAAGTCGAGCAAAGAGATAAATCTAATGCACTTGGACGTGCAGGAGGTCTTGGGATCCGTGTCATGCTACCCATATTTAATACCGTCATGTTAAAATTGTCGCAAATATTATATATTAAAGATGATCTGCTATCATTGTAAAGGAAACCCCATATAATTCCTTGCGAATTGAAATCTACTAAAATCAAACGTGGAGCAGGAAGGGCTTCGACAATTTCATTAAGCTGTCGCTGTCCAACTTGAGCTCTTGAAGGAATATAAACTGAAGCAATGCAAATGTCCTTTCCTTTAATGTTTATTTGACAAGCAACCACTTCTATACTAGAAGTCGAAGGAATGTGTAATCTATGAAAGGAATAACATTTCTTAATTCCTAAAAGCACTCCACCATACGGGGAGTCTCTATCGAGACGTATAATGTTAAAGTCATTAAAATTTAAGCCATGTTTCACACAAAGCAAATACATCACATTTTTGACTATGCAACAAAACTTTAAATGAATCAAGTTTTGGCATGATGCTTCGACAATTCCACTGCAGGACAGTGATTGAATCATTTGCGACGGATGATAAATTATCCATCAAATGATACAAAACCTGAGAGAACTGGCCATTAGGCTGATAACTATTTCAAACAAGTTCTAGCTATTGGAAGGAATACCGTCATGGTGGTCTTTAGAGGTTCAGAAATATTGAATGCTGCGGAAATCCATTCCACAATTTCTGAAAACTTCAGTAATCCTGTTGGTGAATGTAAAACGGAGCCCACTGGATTATTGTATTTTCTTGTGCTAGTTCATGGATTGGTTGGTGAATTTGACAAACCAGGAGGCACAGTTTTTGCTTTTAAATTTGGCTTTTTAGATTCAACACGGGGATCTGTTTTGAAGGTATAATTTTAGGTGTCTTTTTTGGTAATTTGGAGGAGGACTTCCTCCCCTTAACCTTGAGGAGTGACTTCACTATTTTCATCAGAGTCAGATTCCTCTGGCTCTACATTTGAAAAACCGTTCTCTGTTTCGAGTGGGGGGGCATCAATAATTGTTTTAAACATTTCTGCATATGTGCGCTTAGACCGTGCTTTTAAAGAAAGCTTAATTTTGTCTTTACCCAACTTGAATGCAGCTCAACTGAGAGATCATGAGGACTCTCCCCACAATAAACACATTTTTCAATATCTTTATCGCAAAGATTATTCTTATGAGGCCCTTAACATTTTATACATTTAGATTTATTACTACAATAAGTAGCTGTATGTCCGAATTTTTTACAGTTCGTGCAATTAATAACATGTGGTACGGAAAGCCGAACAGGAAGACGAATTTTATCTCTATAGACATGGCAGATCCGGCAAATGATACTCGAAACAAATCTGAGGGACGATAAGACTTATTTCCATCGACAATAGATGCTGAGTACACTCGAGTATCTTAACTTCCTCAAGCATGGAGTTTTTGAAACGACCAACTCCATTTTTAGGTACATCATCGACTGTCAGACTTGCTTCAGTGACACCACTGAAACTTTATATTCAACAGCAAATAATTTACAGGTTACAATTTCGTTCGCCTGTTTCAAATCGTTAACAACAACTCGAATTTTATCTCTATTAACTTCAAAGATTTATACAATTTCAGAAAAATTTAAAGTCAAATCCTTCGTAATTCGCACCAAACTTAATACCTTTTCTTTTTTTCGAAAATAGACTATCCATGGCCCAGTGATACCCTCTGAATAATGTTTAGCGCTTGGAGTATTTAAGGTCTTACTAGTATCCGGAATCGGATTTGGATGATCTTCCATGAGATCATTCATTACATTAACTGTTTTTTTTTGTAAATTAATAATATGAAAAAGAGAAATAAAAATATTAAACTAAATTAATTCTACCTTGTTGCTGCTGTCTCTGTTCCTCTGTCGTAAAGAACGACGTGAAGCTCATTCAACGATTTCCAATTGGCAGTCCTTTGGTATCGTTTTCGACTAGTCTCCGCCAAAAGATCTAGTCTACACCGATGGAGGGTTCCCCGACGAGGGAAGTCCTCCCAAACCGACGCTTACGGTACACGTCTACGACCCGACTGAGAAGATGCCAGTTAACCGAACGGTATTCAACACAACCTAAATGCATGTACAATTCGGAATCTGCCTTACAAGCGGTTTTGAACGCAGTCGATAATAACCCGATCAGCAACACCGGACGACTACAACATCAGCGACACCCGGTCACGAGTAGCTTGGTCAGCAGTTAGATTCCAGAAGTTAGGTTCAATTACGCTAAATAAAACGAACGACATTCATTAAGTTCGCAGGTCTCGTCGAAGCAACACGCGTTTGTATTTTTTTAAAAACTTCGAAATCAATCAAACAAATGTAACTGGCGCAGTCGGTAGGATAGGTTTAAGTGCAGTGAAGTGAAAAGTGCGAATTCCCGACATAAGCCATCTGCGACGGCTCATCATGGATTAGAGGAAGCGCCTAGAACTGTCACCGCCAAAAACCGAGGGAACATCGGTTAGATTATAGAAATTAAGGTAAGAAATTTTAATCATTATTTTAACCCATAAACCGAAAGATAAAAATTCAACTGAAACAAAAAGAATTTTGTCCTTCTACACAAACAATGAGCCATACTAATTCAGAGACCCGAGCCCCTACCCTGGTAAGCGGAGGTCTTAATATCACATAAGATAAGAAAAAAACTAACATAATACAAATCAGTTAATCGGTGGAAAAATAAAACGACAAAAAATAGTGATTATCTAGTTAAATTAAAAATAAAAAAAATAATATGGAACATTTTCAATCCCAAATTAATGAACTACAAAGATTACTGGCCGAAAAAGACGACCAGATAAGTCAACTACAGATTGAAGCCATTGGAGCTGCCGAAGCGGTACAGGCAACTCAAACAGCGGCCAATGAGGCCAGAGCACATATCAGGATGGCAAATACACAATCACCTAACATAGAAGGGATTTTAAAAAACCTTCAAACACCACAAATTATTAAAGATTTACCGTCCTTCGATGGTAACCCCATCAAATTACACAGTTTTTCAAAAAGTATCGAGAGTCTTTTACCACTGCTCGACAACGCCATAGGAACACCGGTTTACCACGTATGGATGCAAGCCATACGTTCTAAAATACACGGCGACGCTGACAACGTACTTGAACTTTACGCCACCAGCCTCGACTGGACCGAAATTAAAACAAACCTCATCACGCATTACAGTGATCGACGAGATGAAGTTTGCCTTAGTAGAGATTTATTCCGGTTAGAACAAACCTCTACTATAGAGGAATTCTACGGAAAAATTTCCCATATAATATCTCTGCTTATAAACCTTTTAAATTTAAACAACAATAATGAACAGGTAAAATCCGCGAAAACAAAACTCTATCAAGAAATGGGGCTGAAAGTCTTTCTCGGAGGATTAAAGGACCCCTTAGGTCCAATAATCAGAGCACAAACCCCAACCACGCTCAAAGAAGCATTAAGACTATGCCTCGAGGAAAATAATTATAATCACGGACGAACCCTCTATAAAGCACCAATACCCCTTCCAACACTTCCTCTAAGAACAACGTTCCAACCACCGAGAATACCAATAAGATCCCTTCCAAAACCTCATAGTTTCGGCTTCTCTCAGAACTACCCGACATTCCGCCCTAAACCAACATTTCCTCATTCCCAATTCCCGCAAACTCCTCAACAGCATCACCCACACTACTCCAAACCATTCCAACCGAACCCTTACAGCTCCCCACAAAATCATTTTCAGACCCGACCGAACCATTTTCAACCACGTACTAACCAATTTCCACCAAGACCACCTTTCCAATTTCGCCAACCCCAACAACAAGCTCCCATGCCTATGGAAGTCGACCCTTCCATAAGAAGTAAGAACATTAACTATATGAATCGTTCCAATTTTCACGAAGAATCCATGCAAGATCAGCATGAACAACAATATCCTGCTGCTACTGAATCCTATCCTATAAACGATCAATATCAACCTGACCAGAACCCCTTTTACGAAGACCAAATCGACCACGAACCATCAAGCCAAAGCACAGAACCAACAGATAAATTAAATTTTCAGATAATTCAAGATTCCTCTCAAAAAACTTAAATAACTTCCCTTCATCGCGATCGAAACATCCAAAGGTCCATTGAAGTTTTTAATCGACACCGGGGCTAACAAAAACTACATTAGTCCGAGACACGTGAATATAGAAAATTGTGGTTGTGCACCTCCTACGAGGGTTAGAAACATCAACGGAGTTCATACCGTCAACCGTTATGTCAAATTTAATCCTTTCCAACAAATTCCCGACACAAAAAAACTTACATTTTATATATTTGAATTTCACACATTTTTCGATGGCTTAATAGGCTACGAGTCCTTGCAACAACTCAAGGTCAATATCATCACCGAATCCAACGAACTACAACTACCATATGGTAAACTTGAAATGCTTCGAAAATACCCCGATTCTTACTCATTAAAGCTTAACGCTAACGAACAACTTATAACGAAACTTCCTACACCAGTACAAGACGGAGAGTTTTATGTTGAACACCCACTCCCTTTGACCAACGAAGTTGTTGTATTACCCGGATTGTACACAGCAAAATCCAACAAAACATTCGTACTGGTGCAAAACCAAAGCAACGTCGAAACAAGAATCAGCCCGAACCGCGTGATATTTACCGACATTAACAATTTTGAAACCACAAAAATTGACACACCTGAGGAAAACGAGATCCCATTCAACCCAAAACTTTATGACCAATTAAGACTAAACCATCTCAATGTAGAAGAAAAAGAAAAAATAACCGATCTCATCAGAAAATTTAAAGATATATTCCACCTGGAGAACCAAAATCTTAGCTTCACGAACGCAATTAAACATCGTATTAAAACATAGGACGATCTCCCTGTCCATTCAAAATCATACCGGTACCCCTTTTGCCACAAAAAAGAAGTTCAAACTCAAATCGAAAAAATGCTGTCCCAAGGCATTATTAGACCCTCAGATAGTCCATGGTCCTCACCAGTATGGGTGGTACCAAAAAAATTAGATGCATCCGGCCAACAAAAATGGAGATTAGTCATTGATTATAGAAAGCTCAACGACAAAACTATCGCGGATAGCTACCCTATTCCAAACATTAGCGACATACTCGACAAGCTAGGTCGATGCTCATATTTCACTACATTAGATCTCGCATCGGGCTTCCACCAGATAGAAGTTCACCCCGAAGATATTCCTAAAACAGCATTTAGCGTAGAACATGGGCACAACGAATTCCTTAGAAGGCCATTCGGGCTCAGAAACGCACCATCAACCTTTCAACGTGTGATGGATAATATTTTAAGAGAACACATAGGCATTAGATGTCTCGTCTATATGGACGACATCATCGTGTTCTCTACAAGCTTACAGGAACACATCGAAAATTTTACTAAAATATTTGAAAGCCTTAAGAAATTCAACATGAAAATCCAATTCGATAAGAGCGAATTTTTACAAAAAGAAGCAGCGTTCTAAGGCACGTCGTTACACCAGATGGAGTAAAACCTAACCCAAGCAAAATTGAAGCTATTCAGAACTGGCCAATCCCCAATAACGAAAAAGAACTAAGAGGATTCCTCGGTGTATTAGGCTACTACCGGAAATTTATACGTGATTTTGCGAAGATTGCAAAACCCCTAACAAAATCACTCAGGAAGGGCGAGATAGTAACTCACTCCAAAGAATTCTTAGAAGCATTTGAAAATTGCAAACAAATTCTAACAAGCAGCACAATTCTACAATACCCAGACTTTGACAAACAGTTTATACTCACCACAGACGCATCGAATCATGCAATAGGTGCTGTCCTCTCACAAGGACAAATTGGCAGCGATAGGCCAGTTGCCTACGCATCAAGGACTCTGACCAAGTCTGAGGAAAACCTATCTGCAATTGAGAAAGAACTGCTAGCCATCGTTTGGGCCTGCAAGTATTTCCGCCCATATTTGTTTAGCAAAAGGTTTGTACTTTATACAGATCACCAACCTTTAACCTACGGACTTAATCTAAAACACCCAAGTAGCAAACTGATTCGATGGAGGCTTCAACTAGAAGAATATGACTATGACATTCGCTATCGCCCAGGTAAACAGAATGTTGTGGCCGATGCATTGTCAAGACTCCCTACAGAGATAAATGCAAACGAAACAGATGAAGAAATCAACGACGAAAGCAACTCCGATGAAGCCACCATGCATTCAGCCGACACAGACGACAGCGAATTTGTTGGAATGACACTGAAACCAATCAACTGTTTTTCCAACCAAATTGTGCTTAAAATTGGTGTACCCGAATGCGATATACTAGAGGAGGTTTTTCCCCGAGTTTTCAGGAGAACCATAACTAAGATCAACTTCGGGGTACCAACCATTTTGAGAATTTTTAAAGAATATATGGAAGCTAAATTGCATCCTCTGTCCAGAACGAATCATACCTACGATCCAAATTGTCTATAAGAACTACTTTAGCCAAAATAAAACCCTCCGGGTAACCATTTCGCAAACTCTCCTGACAGACCTAAAAACATTGAAAGAACAGAATGAAAAAATCGAACAAACACACAATTCAGCCCACAGAGGAATCTGGGAGAACAATATGATACTATCACGGAACTTCTATTTCCCAAAAATGAAACAGAAGATCCCCAAATATATCAAAGTATGCGAAACTTGCAACAAGAATAAATACGACCGACACCCATGCAAAATAACTATCCACCAAACACCTGTTCCAAAAAGACCATTTGAAATCATTCATACGGACATCTTCATATCTCAACTGGACGTATTTTTGACAGTAGTTGACAAATTCTCTAGATTCGGCATTATAATTCCTATAAAATCTCGAAGCATACAAGACATCAGGAAAGCTATCCTCAAAATTTTTAGCCTTTACGGCAAACCAAATCTCATAATTAGTGACAATGAACCGGCCATTAAATCAGCAGAAATTCGAGGTCTACTAAACGACCTCGATATTCAAATACACTTCACACCAGTGAACCATAGCAAAACAAATGGAATCGTCGAACGATTCCACTCTACCCTCTCAGAAATTTTCAGATGTGTTAAAAGAAGACATGAAGATCTGTCACCCAAAGAAATCTACAGAATTTCATGCACGCTGTATAACGAAACTATACATTCGGCCACAAAATTAAAACCCCGCGAAATCTTTTACGCAATCCGAGATAACGAGGAAAGACCACTGAACATGGAAGAAATAACAGCCAAAAGAAGTAAACTGTATGACGAGGTTATTCTTCAACTTCAGAAGACCCAACAGAAAGACTGCAACCAACAAAATAACCGGCGAGAAGAACAACCAACTCTCGAAACCAATCAGCAGGTTTATGTAAGAAAACAAGGTGTTAGAAATAAAACCGATGAGAAGTACTCTAAGGTACGAGTCAATGAAGATAGAATTAAAACTTTCATCGATGACTCGAATCGTAGATTACACAAAGAAAATATGAAACGCATATATTAACTGTAAATTTCTCTTACCCACAGGAGAAGCGTAAACCACACGGCCATCACAAGGAATCTAACAAATAATATACCCGTTCTTTTAATTTCAGATGAATCCAAACCAAGCAATCCTTATCCTCACCCTGTGCTTTATTCACGCCTCACCAACCACAAGTTCCCAATCCATCCGCATCACCAACCTGGACAAAAATCCCGGACTCCTCACCTTACAAGACGGAAGAAGCTTCTTGAAACTGGGAGAACATCAACTCTTTCACATAATTGACCTCGAAAGGTACGAACCCATTTTCAGGAAACTTCTCACCAACATCAAAGGACTCGAAAACTTTGAGAAATTTCAGCACAATGACAATTACCTTACACTCAAAATTTAGCAGTCAAGTACAGATTTTTGAAAGCCTTTATCCAAAAATTAGAACCAAACGTGGACTACTAAATTTTGTGGGCACAGGTATAAAGGGAATAACGGGTAATCTAGACAACAACGACCTTATCGAAATATCACAGACCATCCGAAACCTTCAAGTTAGTAACAAAATACTGATTAACGAAAATAATGAGCAACTGCAAATCAATATACAACTACAGAATAGGATCAATAAAATAATTCTCGAATTAGACAGCCAACTCAATCAAACAAAAAGAAATATTATCGTAGCACGTTACGAAAATGAAGTTAAGAAAAACTTTATACTTATCCAGGAAACCTTTAGAATTAATTTCAATCTTGATCAACTTAAAACTCATCTAGAAGACATAGCCGAAGCCGTCAAATTTGCCAAACTAAAAATCATCTCTAAACATATCCTCTCTACAAAAGAAATTGAATTCGCCACTATGAAATTAGAAGAAAGGGGAATATTCTTATCTAACGAAGAGGAAACTTACGATTATTTAGAACTATCAGCATATTATAACAAAACCAAAATCATATTCATTGTATCAATCCCATTTATAGAAAATTCAATGTATAATAACTTCATTTTAGAACCATTAGTAGTAGGGAATAAAGTCATCAAGCTACCGTCGACTCTAGCCATGCAGAAGAAATCTACTACGTACTTCATCATCAGGAAATGCCGCCAAATACTAACCAACAACATTTGTTCACCGGACAACCTACTAGATGTCACAGGAGATACCTGCTTTTCAAAAGTACTTCAAGGCTTCTCCGCTAATTGTACATTCACCGACGTTACTAAACCAACCGAAATAAAATCAATCTCAAGAAACCACATCATCTTAAAAAACATAACAGCAACAAACCTCCAGACAACATGTGGATTATCAACCCGAAAACTAACTGGAACATTCCTGATTGAGTATCATAACTGTTCCGTTGCCATCAATGGCTCTAAATTCGAAAATACCGAATTAACCATAATCGAATCACCAATCGTATTGCCTCTGGACGGGCTAACCATAAAAGAGACCCACTTCGAGCCCATCATTAAACTCGAAGAACTACACATCAAAAATAGACACTTTCTAGAGGATTTTTCTTCTAAGCAAGAAGCACAAACATACACTTCACTAACCTTGTCCAGCGTTTGCATCATATTCGGAGTAATAGTTATGCTAACTATGAAGAAGAAATCTCTCCAGAAAATAATGGTCTTCAAACCAAAAAACCAAAATCCCGAAGGATTAACCATTGACCATTAGGAACAAGTAAAAACTCAAACATCAGCAACTCTAGTTCAACAAGTACCATACAACCTAGCAACAAACCGGGACGGTTTGATATCTTAAGGAGGGACGAGTTAACCGAACGGAATTCAACACAACCTAAATGCATGTACAATTCGGAATCTGCCTTGCAAGCGGTTTTGAACGCAGTCGATAATAACCCGATCAGCAACACCGGACGACTACAACATCAGCGACACCCGGTCACGAGTAGCTTGGTCAGCAGTTAGATTCCAGAAGTTAGGTTCAATTACGCTAAATAAAACGAACGACATTCATTAAGTTCGCAGGTCTCGTCGAAGCAACACGCGTTTGTATTTTTTTAAAAACTTCGAAATCAATCAAACAAATGTAACTTGCCTAAATCGATCCAATGATTCCGGTTGGAGCTTGACTTCCGGTTCACTGGCGCTCAGACGATCCTAACGGTACCACGCGACGATCTACTCATCTAGTCCCCGACAAAGGATCTAGACTACTCCGACGGAGAGTTCCCCGGCGAAGGAGATTCTCCCGACACCGAGTCCTCTCTAACACCACACGAGACACCCGATGGAGTGCCGAGGTCAGTCCCACGATTCCGGTTGGAGCACGACTTCCGGTTCGCTGGCGCCTCGACGACTCGAATCGGTGTTGTGGCGACTACTCGACTAGCCCCCGCCGAAGGATCTAGCCTACATCGACGAATAGTTCCCCGACGAAGGAGGTTCTCCCGAAATCGACGCTTTCGATACCCGTCAACGCCCGACCGAGAGGATGCCTGGGTCGATCTAGTAATTCCGGTTGGAGGATAGCTTCCGGTTCACTGGCGCCCCGACGATCCTAGCGGTATTACGCCACGATCTACTCGTCTAGTCCCCGACGAAGGATCTAGACTACTCCGACGTTTATTCGCTGATCCCTCTTGAACCTACTACGGTTGTACGCGACTAGCGCTATAGCTTTTGATTTCGATTTAATGTGATGCTTGTAGTGTAGCACCTCACGATATATGTCGTCTCTTTCGATCCTACGCAGCGTACAAATTCTGGTACCTGGTAGATCAGCACTGGGTTGCTGTAGTACCTCTGTGCCTTTGCACCCCTTCGTCTTCGCACCTTTATGCGATGGCACCTCTGTTACTCTACCTATGTGCGTATGAACGGGATCGTCTTCGTTGCTAGCGTTCCAGTCGGGAAACGCCCCGAATATTGCCTTGGTGATTAGCACCAGCAGTTTTAACTACCTGCAGCCGTCAACTCACGAGCCAGTATAATCGAAACACAACCTCTTCGCTTGAATGGTTTTTACTGAATGACAGTATGGTTCTCAACTAAACACGTGTATGGCCATTACACTAATATTAACATACCTGCGCGCAGGGTTTGCTTCAGCAGTGTAATAACGACTACGGCAGTAGCGGCGTTGGCGACGTTCGGGCAGGGCTGATATTGATGTGGCAGAGTTTAGTGTCCAGCGAACATTCAGCATGCAAACAGAGCGCCCTCAATGTTTGCCGCATGCGCCAGGGATGACTCGAGTGGTCGGTTAAACTTGATTGACGTAGAGTGTGATGGCGTGCGTCTACGGGACACTGCGAACTCGCCGAGTGCCGGTCCGGCGTTTGGGTTAACTCCCGGCGGTTCGTTTGTGGATCGAATCACCACGGCTCAGTCGGAACGTTGCGCCCGAAATATACCATCTGTCGAACAGGTTTCTGTTCAACGAGAACCAAATTAACCAACTGTTTCATTTACCATTTCAATATATAATTTTACCTACCTTTCTGAATTTGTTTTATCAAGCACAAGCAGAACACTTTCAGCAAATAAATAACTAAAATGTAATTTAATGTCGAGCTACAAAGGAAGTAAAACGTTAGTACACTTTACGAAAACTAACACTACATGTTTCGTACCAAAATCAATGAATATAGTAAACACTACTCGACGCGGTCTGCTCTCCGACCTTTCCACAAACGAAGGAAACTCGAATTAATTAAGGACCTTCCCTTTGGAGTCCGGAAACTGTATGTCAAATGGCAAGAATTAGGATCGGCTTACCCGATGCAGTCATTTCCCCCCTTCTGACAGTTGAGAAGTTAAAGCCGTTCAATGTTCAACGAACCACCGAATGAAATTCGATAATTGGATGAAAATGTGTTTTCTGTGGTTTTGACAAGCTTCGAATATTATTTTGTTGAAATTAGGACTAAATACGTAATTACAAATATGCTGATAGCCGAGACACTATCTGGGCTAATGGAAACTCTAAGTCTATTCTTAGGGGTTGTAGAAAAAATTATGTAATATATCCATATTTTCGTGCCTTTAATATTAAATATATTTGCAAATTTACGGTTCGAACTTCTTCGTGTTTAACTGTACAATCTGTTATCTGGCCAACGTTAGCCCGGGCAGAATTAAATCCCCTAAGTTATGAACACGTACGTCAAACAGTACGATGTTAGGATCGTTTCCAAATACTAAGTAAACGTTTCTTAGAACTAGGGGATCACATTCCACCAACCCAATGTTGAGTTTCGAGAAGATATTGAATAGTTTATTTTGTATTTTGTTCCTTCACATAACGCCTCCGAATCTAGAAATAGTTTCTGGTAAATAACAATTCAGTTTAGTTAGTCATGAACGAACACAAAACGTGAAAAGTGTTGTACTGAATTTAAGGACAATTAATACCATTTATATAATTCACACTAACTGAATAACTGTTAGTATACTGTTCCCAAGAACTACGTGTGTACACGTTTTCCTGCACAACTTCTCCAGCTGACACTGATTACTTTGAAGTCACTTTTATCTTGATCCCAGTAATCATACCGAACACCATAGGGATCATTTCATTACTTGGTTTCTACGAAACTGCATATCTTGAACTATAAAATGACGATGCCATTCAGAGTGGGATGCTCAGTAACGGTTCGTGGTCACGATGAAAGGCCTGATTATTTCGCTGTTTCTTTCGCTTGCCCGTGCCGTCGTCGTGACGCAAGCTCAGCTTGACGTTCCGGGTGTCAAAGTCGTCAGCTCGCCGGAAGAAGTCCCAGCTTTGGATACTTGTAACCCGGGAGAAAATAAAATGTTTTATTGCTCAGATTGCAATACACTTGCTTTTTGTGGCAACCCAGCAGCGACGATTCCATGCGACAGCGAGTTTCCTTACTGCAACCCTGGTGAAGGACAATCTAGCTGTCTCGATACACCAGCCCCTAGTTGCACATCTGAACCTGGCCCTATCACATGCTCCTCGGTCGGGGTTCTTCCAGGTTAGTACCAGTAAACATATTTAAAGGTAATGATTGAGTAAAATGTACCGATCTCAGATCCCGACTGCACCATTTATCACGTCTGCCTCAAAGTGGGAAATGTATCGGATGTCTACAAATGTCCAGCGGGAACCAACTTTAACCTCGCAACGCACATGTGTCGAGCTGGAAATGCTAATACCTGCGTTAGGATTCAATGCGGCGTCACCACTGGCTTCGTTTACTATGGAAATTCACGTCAGTACTACGCGCTGTGTACAGTGGTAAACGGGCAGGTCACTTCAACGAATATATATCAATGCCCCAACCGTGCAACATTCGACATGAGAACTAAATCCTGTGTGTATAGCTGTCCCGGACAAGGAAATTTTGCCAACTCTAACGACCCGGCTACCTATTATCAGTGCGCAATCGTCAATGGTCGGCCGGTGGCTAATCTGAAGAGATGCCCTGCTGGTAGGATATTCAATCAGACGCTGTCGTATTGCGTTTAATTCTGGACACGAGATGATTGCTTTGTATCAACTCATAGATTGACCACGAAAAAATAAAGTAGATATAGTACGCATGAACACAAGTAAAAATCAAGTCATTTGAATCGGCCTCTACAAAACACACAGTTCGAAAAGATCGTTAAACTTGATAACAACAGAACGAACCCAAGAACTATCTCTTGTTTCTTCCAGCAATGTGTTTGTTTCAAACCAAAATATCATCGATTAAATCTGAATTGAGAACTAGAGCTTGTTTGTTTGAAACAAATATGTGTTGCAACCCGATTTGGCAGTTCAATGCATAGAGCGCTGTTCTTACAATCCAGTTGTAGTATGTTCGAGTTTCAACCTGGAAGGGTTCTTAGTGTCAGTAGGATCGTAGTACTAGCCATGCAATTTTTTTTAATTCATTTCTCTCCGGGTACAGATCATTGTTAGACTGAGACATACTATTCTCGGTTGGCCGGATCAGATTCAAGAACCATTTTCACCGGATTACAGTTCGGCATCTCAATGACATGCGAAGCCAATCACAGTCGTACAACTTTAGCTCAATAGGGAGCGGAGGAAGGCGTAATGCTCTTCCTCTCATGTATTTTGTTTTCGACGCATTAATTGTCAGTCCGATACGCCAATTTCCGGCTTTCAGTCCGATGTTTATCTTCTCTATGATTGAATATTAAAGTCGTCAGTGAAGCTGCACGAATAGCTGGTCAGACTTTCGGAAGATCGTGTCCATTCCTGCTCTTCGAATCACACCTTCCAAAGTAATATTAAACAAGAGACAAGAGAATCTATTACCTTGCTGTAGTTCTCTGGGTCCCATAGTCTGCTATTGAATTTTATTCGGATCGAACCTCCGGTTCGGGAGTAACGGGGTGAAATGTGCGAAAAAATGAAAAAAGATTTTTTTCACAGATTTTCTTCAACTCAGACTCCATAGTTCCATAGCCGGCAATTGAATTTTATATGGATCCGATTTCTGGTTCCACAATGACGGGGTAAAATGTTCAAAATGAATTGAAAAAGTTCACTCGATTTTCTCAAAGACTGCTCATCCAAATTTCACAACCTTAGGTTCAAATCAAATGCAATCCCATATACGCTACCGCGTTTGATCCGGATACGACTTCCGCTTCCGAAATTACAGGCTGATAAGTGTAACAATTTTCGGGAGCGTGTTTTTATACACACAGAAAAAAAATATGATTTTTACAGGTGATATAATTCTCCAAACGATGCAATTCATAACTACTTAATTTTTCAAATGACGCTATATTCCACTCGTACAGAATTTTACAGGTTCCGAATGTAATTTGCACTCGGCTATCAAGTGCCGCTGTATGGATTTGTTTGTATCAAATATTCTATGGTTCAGTCGATTAACCTAAGTGCTTTGTGATCAAATGTTACTCGGTTCAAGTCGCTCTGTTTTTATCGATCTTTTGTTTTCTTTATTTCATTCGATTTCAAGTAATGTAATCACACAAATTTACATGTTCTTGAATGTAAATTTGTGTGAAATACGACGCTCCATTTATGTGCATCTTATGAGATGTAAAATCACAAGATTTATCCGAACTGTGCATGACACGAAAAAATCGAGCCAAATACATTCAAATAACCGTATAATTCTGCAATTAGGCAAGTATGGGTAGTGCATGACCAAATACGTTTACTTTGGGTATACCGGATCATCTTTCTTGATTCCTGAAATACCGGTAAAGTTCTCGTGTGATCCAAACCGGAAATTACTTCAACTTCTCAGAAACTAGAAGGTTAGAACGATCTTCACAAACTCAGATTCAAATGAAAAGTATTATGTTTCCATAAGTAGATGTTGAATTTCATGCAGAGCTAACAGACGGTTCCGGAAATACAGGGTTTTTTTTAACAAGGTGAAATGCATTCACGCACAGAATGTAGGACTCTCCACAGGGCAACCACTGTATAATTGGAACTATCCACTAAAACATCTTGGATCTCCAACCCTATCTCTCCGCAACTACCGTTAGGTATTACTTCGGGGTGGAAGGCTATCGGTGCTCAAAACACACTACCCGGCCTGATGCATCGCCATGGACGTCTGCGTCGTTCTCTCCTACTTTTGGACCATTTATCTCTCGACTTTGAGCCACTCGTTTCGCTACAAGAGATCGACCAGGAGGATGTCGAGGTCGGTCCGACGATTCCGGTAGGAGATTGGCTTCCGATTCGCTGACGCCTCGACGACCTACGTCACGAACTACTCGGCTAATCCCCGACGATGGATCTACCCAGCACCGACGGCAAAGTTCCCCGACGATGGAAGTTTCCCCGGGACCGACGGTCCCGAAATCCATGAACGGTTCGAACGACAGGATGCCTGGGTCGGTCCAGTGATTCCGATTGGAGGATGACTTCCGGAGCTACGTTGCAATCTACTCATCTAATCCCTGTCAAAGGATCTAAACTACACCGACGGATAGCTCTCCGACGAAAGAGTTTCTCCCAACAGCGAATCTCGTGTTTCGCCACACGGGACACTCGAAGGAGTGCCGATGTCGATCCGGTGATTCCGGTTGGAGCATAGCTTCCGGCTCACTGGTGCCCCGACGAATGATCTAGCATATATCGGCGAAAAATTCTCCGACGATGGAAGTTCTCCCGTAACCGTTGCTTCCGATACCCGTGAACGGTTCGAATGGCAGGATGCCTGGGTCGCTCCAGTGATTCCGGTTGGAGGATGGTTTCCGGTTCACTGGCGCCCCGACGATCCATATCGCGGTTACGTCGCAATCTACTCGTCTAATCCCCGGAGAAGGATTTAGACTACACCGACGGAGAGTTCCCAGACAACGGAAAAACTCCCGAATCGTCGCTTGTTCGCAGATCCCTCTTTAGCGGCCGGCGGTCGCGGCTGCCGGTTTGTCCGCGCTCCAATTCCACTGCAAGATGCCCGCGATCTGGAAAGTCGCGGTCGACACTGCGTTCCAGTTCTCCTCACTATGGCACATCTTATGGACTAGGTTCTCTGGTGTAGTTTCTCTGCCATATACATCCAGTAGACCATTCGTTTGTGTCGCAAAGCGGAGACAGGCAAACAGGACGTGTTCTTCCGTCAGGCCAAAGTTTATTTCGCCGTGGGGTCTGTCGATTCATCCGGAGACTCTTAAAATGAGCCGATGTAGCCACCTGCCCTTGGTTGAGCTGTCCCATTTCCTTTGCCACTCGCGTAGGGAAGCTGCGTTGGCAGTCTTACGGGCATTCCTGTCCCTCCGCATATCGTAGCACTCCACGTCCTGCACGCCACCACACAGGCTGCGTCTCCAGATACCGTACGGTACGCGTGATCATGGGAAGACACATCAGTCTGTGCGTGCTCTCCAGCAATGCACTATGGTTTGAAACGGGAAATTAGCGCGACAAAAATATTTTCACTATTAAATATTAGTTTTTTGTAGTTGGTGTCTTCACAAAAGTTGTTTGTTATCAAATGGCGCTCCTTTTGATAAAAAATATTACTAGGGTGGTCCTTATTTAGATTGAAATCTGAAATCTAACTTTCTTAATTGAGCTCAAAAATGATTTTATTGTACAATAAAGTTGTAGGAAATTTTATTTTGAGCAACTTTGCTGAGAAAAGCACCTCTCTAGCTTTTCATTTGACCGAGCTACATCAATTGTCCCGGGTAAGAGTAGGGTGGCTCCCGAAAAATCGATTATTTTGTTCTAACTTTTTTGTGAAACGTTCTATAGAAAAGTTGTCTTCAGAAGAGTTGTTGAAATAAATATTGCGCATAATTTTGCTGCGTAAAGCTTTTTCATATGAGCTACCAGTAAAAAGTTATGATTGTTTTTTCATCAAAAACTAGTCAACCTTCAAATATCAAAATTCATTAGATGCCAGATCGATAAAAATGTATCCTATGCGGCTACTGAAAGTTCATAATATAAATAAACATTTAAGAGAAAATTGGGAGGGTGTTTTTCTTTTAACTCATTTAAATTAGTCTTAAAAATACCTTGAAAAAACTCAAAAACATTGCAAAACTCTTAAACGCCCTAACGTATCAACATACTTCCTTCAGCAAAATAATAGTATCAAGTTAGCCCTACAAGTGTTTCATACATTGTCCATTCGAGAGCAAAAAATCTATTTTCGGCTGTAGCTTTTGTGTGTCTCATTTCTCGAATGAACAATGTATGGAACTTGTAGGGCTAACTTGATGCTATAATTTTGCTGAAGGAAGTATGTTGATACGTTAAGGCGTTTAAGAGTTATGCAATGTTTTTTAGTTTTTTCAAGGTATTTTTAAGACTAATTTAAATGAGTTAAAAGAAAAACACCCTCCCAATTTTCTCTTAAATGTTTATTTATATTATGAACTTTCAGTAGCCGCATAGGATACATTTTCATCGATCTGGCATCTAATGAATTTTGATATTTGAAGGTTGACTAGTTTTTGATGAAAAAACAATCATAACTTTTTACTGGTAGCTCATATGAAAAAGCTTTACTCAGCAAAATTATGCGCAATATTTATTTCAACAATTCTTCTGAAGACAACTTTTCCATAGAACGTTTCACAAAAAGTTAGAACAAAAAAATCGATTTTTCGGGAGCCACCCTACTCTTACCCGGGACAATTGATGTAACTCGGTCAAATGAAAAGCTAGAGAGGTGCTTTTTTCAGCAAAGTTGCTCAAAATAAAATTTCCTACAACTTTTTTGTACAATAAAATCATTTTTGAGCTCAATTATGAAAGTTAGATTTCAGATTTCAATCTAAATAAGGACCACCCTAGTAATATTTTTTATCAAAAGGAGCGCCATTTGATAACAAACAACTTTTGTGAAGACACCAACTACAAAAAACTAATATTTAATAGTGAAAATATTTTTGTCACGCTAATTTCCCGTTTCAAACCATAGTGCAATGTTGCGTTGCGTTCCACCCGGAGTGTCGACGCCCATACCGGGCTTCCGTACCTGAGGATCGAAGCTGTCACCCCTGCCGGTAACCTGCGTGTGCTGGAACGCACCGGCGCACAGTGATGCCAAGGTGGCAGAAATCCAAAAAATAAACTTATATTTTCCTGGACTGTATTAATTTTTTTGAGTTCTCAGATAAGTGAAGAATACAGTTTCAAGTATAAACATTTTTGAATAAGAAATAATCTCTCCATATCCTCTCAAAGATAGGATATTTTAAACTTTCTTTTCATCCTTCCATACAAAATATATGACGCAATGATGTTGTTTGGCGATTAGAGTTCTATATAGGTAGGAAAGGACTGCCACTGTTCAGTAGTATTTAATTTTATAGCATTTTTTCTCTACTGTTCAAAAACCACTATGCGATCCTGCACATCTCTGCACTTTAAAGGTTATTTTCAATTGTTTGCGGGGTCGACAATAAAAATCACAAATACAAGGGCTATACTTTTGTAAATGAAGTCGGTGCAAGTAGAATTTAAATAAACGGCTATATGATAAATAAAATCAGGACATTTATAACATGCATAACATAAAACACCTATATAAATGTCGTTATATATATATATCTATTTATAATATATCAGGCGTGGGAAAAAATTAGTATCGTTTTTTCTGCTAAGTTTCATGATTTTTATTTAGAGTATCATTGCAGTACCGTTTTTCAACGTATAGTCCATCGTTATGTACCACCTTCTGTCATCTTTCTGGTAAGACCACGAAAGAAGACCACGTTTGAAAAATTCCTTTTCCTTAGATTCGACAAATGAATTGATCCAATTTTTGGTTGTGTCGTAGTTTTTGAAACTGACCTGACAAGTTACGCGCCATGGATTGGAGCAAATGGCAACCGTATGGAACAATGTCTAAAACAAAATTTGGGGCTGGGGCAGAACTTATCATTGCAGCAATTACAAAATAAAAGCTTTTACATCTTTCGAAACATGGAGTCTTGCATTGTCATGAAGCAAAAATACTATGCCATGAAGATCTTCATATTGCGTCCGTTTTTCATGCAAAGCTTTGAGTAGCTCATAATAAATAGCGCCCAGTTGATCCCACCACATGCACTTTTTCGCTTGTCCGGAACTTTCTGGTAGTCCATATAAAAAATTTCCAAATTTGAACCACGAAAACCACTTTATGCATGTTTGCTCAGTGTCATTTTTTCGTCATTTTTCATTTTACATAGTTTAATAAGATACTTCAACATAATAAAAATCCACTATTATTAGTAAAGTGGTAATATTCAACCAAATTTTATTTTGTACGTGTTCTTTCATAAAGTCGAAAAACTTAAAAAATGCAAAATGCAGAGCATTTTTCAAAACTTAATATTATTGTTAAAAACAGAAGAAAAAAACACTTTTTTGATTGTTACTCTCCCATCTTTAATCATAGTACAATAAACTAGATTAGTTGTATGTTACAACATACCAGAAAATAAAAATATTAAGATATGCCCTTCTGGAAAAAAAACTGATGTTTTCAAGATATAAGGAAAAAGTTTTTTTCTTAGTGTATACATTTTCTACACAGGTTTAATCATTATTTGAAACATTAGTGAAAGCTCCTAATCAATCACGAAATAACTAAAAAAAATACAAGTTAATTTATTCAAAAAGTAGTCATTTTCCGGTCCGTAGCGAACGGTGCATCATGTCACTTTTAGGTGGATCGAATATGTTTTAATACATTATCAAGATTGAAGTATATTCAGAGACCTCAAATTATTAACAAAAAATCATCCAGCTGACGTTTATCGACGTATTTATGGTTTTTGCCAACTTTTGTATGGAGAGGCATCACTGTGCGGCGAGCTGTTGGCCATCATTCGCGAGAGCGCCGCTAACCCATTGAAGCACGTTTATAGGCATATTCAACGTGCTTGCCGAAACTGAGCTTGTCGTCCAGCTTCACTGATCTCTTGGAGAGGATTATGCATGTGCCGACGTCTCTTGCTCTGATTTTTTGATGTTCACCACCATCATCTCTGTTTTATGATGCGCTAGTTGCAGTTTCCTGCTACGCAACCAGTCTTCCACCATGCTGATAGAGTGTGATGCTCTCAGTTCGACCTCTTCGATGGATTCTCCGTAGACTGCCAACGTGATATCGTCCGCGAACCCGAGTATCTTGACGCCCGGAGGAGCCTCAACCTCAGTACGCCATCGTACATTATATTCCACAGAAGCGGACCCAGGATGGATCCCTGTGGTACTCCGGCCGTGATAGAAGTGCTGTGGAAGTACAGGGTAAGGTGGAAGAAATTGCAGACAGTCCTATACAGCGATAATGCAAAAAAAAACTTAATATTTCGCATAAATTTGGTCAAAAACTCGAAAACAGAATTCTTTTCATTTTCTCAAACAGCTCAGTCGATTTTTAAAAATTTTTATTTACGTCTATGAAAATTTCTTCCGTTGTTGACTGTCCCGGGTTGGCGGATCAACGCATAGGGCGCTGGTCTTACAAGCCAGTTGTCGTTTGTTCGAGCCCCGACCGGGAAGAATTCTTAGTGTAAGTTGGATCCATAGTACTAGCCATGCAATGACGCTAGGAATCGGCTGCGAAGTCTGTTGAAACAGAAAAGCCAAATTCCACAAAAGGAATATAATGCCAAGACTTTGCTTTGCTAAGTTGAATTGAGGTTCCAGGCAGCTTCCAAAATTTTTCATTAGAATTTGTCTACTCTAAGCAAATTATCAAAACTTAAGTAAAACTTCCATCTTGGGTTCCAATGATTTGGAGTTTACTCTAATTTCGTAAAGCGGTAGTGCTCAAAAGTTTTAGTACCTCAAAAAATCCCTTTGCCAAATCCCTTTGCTACACAGAATTCGAACTGAACAGATTTTTTCAGGATTTCAAATGCCATACCGATCTGTTAAAAGCTACCAAACAGCTTTGTCAACCATGTAAACTCTAACGGATTATTCGGTGAATGCAACTTTGAAAAAAATCACTCTTTTCAATTGGTTCTCTCTTCAAATCTACAAACATATGTGGTTGCTTAACTTAATTGTCATGAATATCCGATTTATATAAATTCGGTAAAAGTAAGTTGAGTATACAATACTTTTATTGTACTCCAAAATTTCCTCAAATTTACCGCAAAGCTACATTTTTTTCAATCATTTTCTTAAAAAAACAATCATTGAAAACTCACCAAATTTAAGTAAAACAACACAATGTATTCTTATGTTTACCGACAGGAATAATACAATCATCTGTATCTCGGTAACGAATTGACGTACAAATAAAAGTAATACTTCAAAACAAAGATAATTTACTGTAATTTCAAGAATAAAAGTTTAAATACAAATCAATTCTCTTCGTTTATAATGAAAATGCGCACTTTTTCTTGATTCCTCCCATCAAACGTTGCACACCTCCGGAGTCAACTTTCTTGGCATATTTGTTCCACATTTTAGTCATCCGAATCGCGTCCCTAGCCGTTTTTACACTTTTCTTAAGGTTCCGCTTCGTTATTGCCCAAAATCTCTCGATGGGCTAGAGCTTCGGGCAGTTGGGCGGATTTATGTTTTTATCGATGAAATCTTCGTTATTATCGCGGTGCCACTGGATGACTTCCCGGCTGTAGTTGCAACTCACCAAATCTGCTCAAAACTTCACGGAACCTTAATGGGCTTTAAAGAAAGGTAATACGCGGTTTTTATGCATTCTTCCTTGTACAGCTTCGAATCCATCGTCTCATTCGTCACGAACACTTTGGTCTTTGGTCCGCAGCTGCATATCCCTTTTAAAATCATCAGCTTATGTCAAATTTGTACATAATAGCAAACTTAAACTTCGCAGAAACATCTCCTTGTGCCACGCTCACATTGAGGCACTCGATCTACACTCTTTCGCTCCCTGAAACGTCATATACAGTTGATTTGTCGATTTTCAACGTTTTAGCGATTTTTATTGCGGACCACGTATGATTATCACAGTGGGAATTTTTTCTCTCCTCTCGACTTCCATCTGGAATAACTTTTGATTCACTGCACGAAACACCGTGAAATTTGTTCCACAGAAAGTGGGTGCTTAGGTAAACCAACCGCTGTAAAAGAATGTGTAACGTGTAACGAAATTACTACAGATTTGTTTTCATAATATCTTAATCCCTGTTTGAGTATTTTCTCTAAATTTTCCACGAAACTAATGAAATAAGGTGTAAGATTGCTATTAATACCATATTAGTTCTATAAACATTGTTTAAATAGTGAAAAATAGATCCAAACACGAAACACCGACTCTATAAATAGACCCTGTAGCACGTTTGCTAGCTTCAGTCTATGATAATCCATCAACGGAGACACATCGGGTGCGCAGGCTGCCATCTACGCCAAGACAGTGGAATTACACCCGGTATTATTCAACTGGAAGAGGCGAATGACCTTAAGGTTAAAACCTCTATAATCGAAATAAAAAAAATAAAAAATTCAACTGGTGCTACAGTCAAGGGCTAAAATGAGTTTCCGGTCATCAAGCCTAAACACAGAGAAACAACAAGTTATTCTGTGAGCATATTATAATTTTCACTGTTGGCTAGAAAAGATTGCGATGCTATAAGATAGCGACAAAATGTCGCAAAGATAGCGAAACTGTCATTCACAACAATTCAAACCCTTCGAGACGACAAGCCAGAAAAAATGTTTTTTAAATTTACCGTTACAATGAAAAAAATCTATTAGCTGAGTAATTTTCAATTAAACTTTAATCAGAATGAATTCATTTTGATAATGCGTATGTGATCTGCCATCGGTTACAACTTGCACGGATTTTTTAAATCGTGTGCTATTTATTTGACATAATGGTTATTTTGTGCTTAGTATATTTCCTTTTCATTCAAAATTTGTATTGATCGACGCCTTGGTCTTCAAAACTTCGAGCTTTTTTTAGAAACATTTTAAACACTTCAAAAATAAACTATTACAAAAAATCGTAGATCGTCCACTCTAAAAAGTTGGTCGTCTTTGACAGATATACAATTGTTGATGCTTTCAATGATCAACGAAATAACACTTGTCGATAAGGTATTTTACCAGTTGAAACTGCAATTGACCTCAATCAACCAGCCGATTGATTTTTCTTGTGGTTCTAATGCTAGTTAATTTCAATACAACAGACAGTGAAGGGGTTAAAACAACTGTCCAACATTCTGGCAGAGATGCCAGCTAAAATTTTGGGCGTTTGCGTACTATAAATACTCCTATGCGAGCTCAATATTTAAAAGTATGACGAGAAAAACCAAACAAAAACCCTACAGCAATAGCAAAAGTCATTAAATTTGACGATTCCTTATAAAAAAGTCTGCTTAATTGCAAAGTCTGTTAACAAACGAAATTGCAAATTTACATACCAATCTGCAAACCTGGCATCTGTGGTTTTCACGCTCATTATTTCGTTATTCTGCGACGATTCCGTCGCATTCTATGTCCAGCTGAAAACCACTATATCTGCTGTTGGACATTCGCAGTGTGTTTCACTATTACGTCATCCAGATTCTGGTCGTTTCTTTGGAGGAAAAGAAAACGAAAAGTAGACAACGATGGGGAACATTACACAAAATCAGCCGTTCTTATGGCTCTAAATGATATCTATAGAACTATTGAGATAATTTCTTTGCAAATCAAAGGTAAAAATCATAAGTTTAATGCAAATCTAGAATAATTTGATTAGCTTGCGCACTTTTCGTTGTGCGAAATTTGCATCAAACGAACGTTAACTAGCATTTGGCAGCATCGTATTCGAGAAAAATGGGGGGATTCCACAATTTGGTCCTTTTGAATGCCAGAAATGAATATGGTCCAGTATTTTGATAGTTTCTTTCACTCAAATATTAAGATTCATGTAATATTGAATCATATGAACGATTGTACGACTTGTGGTACGATCAACTAGGATCAAGCTTGCAAATGATTTGGAATGGTGCCCTACTTCCTGGAATACAAACGTAATCATCCGTAACCAAATAGTCTTTTCCAGGATTCCAAAACCACTAACGGCCAGGACCCCAAAAGTAACGAAAAGAACTTATTTAGAAAACTCTCTTGAATCGCCGCCGTACCTCCTCGAATACAAACGCAATCTTCGAAAAAAAAAAACTTTTCTTCTCAGCTCTACAAAATTTTAAACGGTTAAATCAATTAATATCTATACACATCTCGAATGCAGTCCTGCGTCAATCTCGCAGTTATGTCTCTGGCATTACCAACTCCTGTTTCAATGTAGAACACATCTTTGTTTTCTATATAGGGGTGCAAATTAGAAATTGAAGGGTGAATACAAGTAGAAATCTGGTCAACTTTTGAGCTAGTCTAGTTTCAATCAGTAATATTGTTCCACCAATTGATTGAAAACGTTTCTACGTATCGATTTGAATGTTCAAAGCCAAGTATTTTCAATTATATATTATTGAAATTTTGATTAGTAGCTAGCAGTTTCCTATTTTGCCTGTTAAAAATCTCCGGCTTACCGGATTTCCCTAGCATAAGGAGTGTATCGAAAATAAGCTATCCACAAATTTTTCTTTATATATTTTATTCAAACTAAAAATTGATCCTTTATTGTACGAGGTTAAACTTGAGCTAAAAGAAAACCGGATGAAATTTAAGTTATTCCTTCACGAGTATTCGAACTTTTGATCGAACGCTCATCATCAAGTTCCGGACAAGTGTTGCATCGCATTTTTTGGACGCTTGAGCCCAATTTTTTTGAACTCCTGCATGTTCCCAGCTGCCTAACCAGTCTTCTTGAAGACCCTCTTCACGATTGCCCAGTAACGTTCGATGGGTCGAAGCAGAGGCCAATTTTGTGGATTGATATTTTTTCTCAACGAAATGTATACCCTTTTCCGCAAGCCAATTGAAAGTGGTTTTGGCATAGTGAGCCGACGCTAAATCCAGCCAAAACAGTGGAGGTGTACTATGCTTCTTATATAAAGGCAGCAATCTCTTCTGGAAACACTCAGATCGATAGATTTCTGCATTTATAGTTCCGGTAGTGTAAAAAATTGTTGACTTCAAACCACATATTGCTTGCCATACCAGTACCTTTCGACCGAGTTTCTCCAATTGAATCAATCTGTCCGCATCGCTCACATCCTACCCAACGACGACAGTAAAGTATTGTGGAACTGGAAGGGTTTTTGAGTCCTCTTTTATGTAAGTCTCATCGTCCATCAAAACGCATGCATCCGGACCCTGCAAAAGACGCGAATACATTTTCCGGGCCCTTGTTGCTGCTTGCTTCTTCTGCTTTACACTTTGTTCCGGAATTTTCTGCTTCTTGTAGGTCTTTAGGTGATTCCGTCTCTTGATACGCCAATTTTCGCATAGTAATACCCTTCTCACTTAGCCATGTGTCCAGAACTTTAATTTTCACTTCCTTTTCAATACGCGACATTTTGAAAACGCAGAATTTCAACTGCACAAACAAGTAAACAAACGAAAGCTGACAGCCAAACGCACTGCATGCTGTGATCTGAGCATTAAAAACCGTCACAAATACATGCGTACAACACAAATGTATGTGGATAGCTTATTTTCGATACACTCCTTATACGACGGTTTTGAAGGAGTAAGCTATATATCAATGGGAAAGCATCGCTCTGATTGATCAATCGATGCAAAAGCGATGCCGTTTGAAAGCACGCGAATCTATAAATATAAGCGAAATTATATCTAACGTATCAGTCCTTCGTGTAGTATGCCAGATATAGGTTCTTGCTAGATAACAAGACAGAAAGCGCTATAAAACGATTTGAAGCTTTAATGGATTGCTCTGATCTTGTGTCACGCGAGTTCGGATGAACTACCATTTATTGTCGTTTTCGCCTGAGAGAAAAATTTATCGCTTCACCCGAAAACACAGAATAGTAGTAATGCTATAAGAATAACTGCATGCGTGCAAAACTTGAACACAAGCTTGGCGAAGAGAAGCTCGAATATCGAGAACCGCTTCGCAAGTATGCACAAAGATATAATTGCATACATTTGGGATATTGATGTAATTTCGGCGGATACAAAACAAATACAAATCAAGACAAAAAGAGTCTATATTCTGGGTTCTCGTGGTCGGTGTTGATTACTAATAAAAATCAATCTAAGCAGACTCTCGTGCAATTGCGGATTCAAAAGTGTGACGATTGATTGAACTTTTTAATTGAAAATGTCGATCATTAGAAATTTTTGTTGCCTTGTTTCACATCAAATGGCTCGAACAACCCCATGGGGCTAATCTTTTTAGAATTTTTGGTTAATTTTCAGCTTCTAGAAAAACTTTTTTTAATTCTTGAAAACGTGTTCAACTAGTTTTCCAGTTTAAATATTATTTGATGTGGGTGCGACCAATCAATGTTGTTGTTTCCAATCAAAAGACAGCTTTTTGGACAATTGGTTTCTCGTCAAAACATTCATTTTCCGTTAACGACCAACGTTTCCAAGGTTATATCTTCATCTTCAGTGCAAAACGACTACAACGAAAAATATTTAGAAGCCATTTTTTAATTTGAAGTCTAAATATTTTTCTCTATCGATTTCCTATAACAGTTTCTGGCTTGAAAGGGTTTAAAAAATCAATCTTGCGTCAAATTGCTACCGAAAAAAGACTTGTTGGACAGAATATTTGTGTAAAGTTTCACAAAAATCGGGACAAGACGATCCTGATCTTACAACCTTTTCTGCAGTGAATTTCAGAATTTGCTCAGTTTGAACCCTAAACATTTGCAATCGGAGCTGGGTTGGGTTTTACTCCAACCGAAAACGCCGAAAACTGAATGGAAAGGCAATCCAGCCTATATATTCAAAAAAGAATTGATTTATCTCGAAGGAATTTTTAAATATTTCGAAGAAGATCTTCTGAACGGCAAACCTTAACATACAGCCAGTGAGACTGTTGACACTCACTGTTTCGATACTCTTATAGAATAATTGAAGACGAATTTGTGTTTCAGCGATTAAAATTGACAAAATCACTTCAACATTGATAAAGAATCCTTCCAACAAAAGTAGTTACAATATCCACGTTGACCCATTTGGCATACCAAACAAAATAATTAACTACTTTGAGTAGCTAAATATAGTCACACAAACACAACTGCTGAAGCTGAAATTTTGAAATTAAAGCTTCCTTCATTTAGAATTGAAACAAACTTTTGCTCATATTGTGGCGCTCCTGGTGGACGGATTTGGAAGTTCTTGGCGCCTACGTGTCGGGAATTTTATCATCTTCACGTATGATTATTGACATTCCACAAATCGACTGTACTTTGTAAACAATCAACATGGAAGTCGAAAGAAGCGAAAAAATTGTACACAGTTATTTGGAAAATCCATTGTGGTCTGCATCTAGACTAGCTAAACAGCTGAAATTGCCCAGGAATACCGCATGGCGCGGTATAAGGAAACATTGACGACGATTCGGAAGCCTCAAGCCAATCGTCGGAGTGGAACTGTCGACCGGAAACTGCGTGGTAAGATTTTGAGGAATCCTAATCTGTCGGACCGTGATTTGGCCAGAAAATTCGGTGCTGCCCATAGTACCGTTAGGAGAACTCGACTTCGGGAAGGAATCAAGTCGTATCGAGCTAGCAAACAGCCAAATCGGACCATAAAACAGAATAGTGTGGTCAAAATTCCTGCTCGGAAACTATACGACCAGGTGCTGACCAAGTTCGACGGGTGTCTTCTGATGGACGATGAAACCTATGTCAAGGCTGACTTCAGGCCAATCCCACGTCAAAAATTTAACTTGGCAACGGCTCGGGGGGATGTTCCAGCAAAAATTAAATTTTATTTTGCCGATAAATTTGCAAGAAAATTTGTGATTTGGCAAGGCATTTGCAGCTGTGACAAAAAACGAAAGTTTTCGTTACAAATAAGACAATGACATCGGAACTATACCCAAGTAGCAATCCGCAACTAGTTCTGATACGACAAAGTCCAAACTATGTTGCAACAAGAGCACGAATATGTGTTTTATGTTATACTGGTTAAAACATGGCGACAGCAATGTTTCATCATAACATAACTAGTTACGAAATAGTTATTTAGGTTTCCAATCATAACATCTTTGTGTCATATTGAATTAAATATAATTTATAAGCTATCGTTACTTAATACAAACATATTTTTAATCACAACAATGCTTCTAGCCACTAGTTGAAAATAAGTTTATTTGACGTCAATAGTAGCAACCCATAAAAAGTTTTGATACCCCTTAACCCAACTGTGTTGCAACGAGAGCACGAACATGTTTTTTATGTTATACTGGTTAAAACAAGGTGACAGCAATGTTTCTTTATAACGTAAACATTAAACTAACTATCATTTGTAAGTTATCGTTACTTGATTCTAACATATCTTTAATCACAGCTATGTTTTTAGCTACTAGTTGAAAAAAGGTTTATTTTCCGTTGCGAAACCATTATAAATACGTTAACGTATATGTGAATCGTTACTGTGAATTGATATAGCAATAACTCAGATATTATAAGATTATAAATATAATTTCTTCATTAATTCAGATAGTTATCGGTAAGTTTTCCCAACGTTATGATAACTAAAATGCAAACAAAACAACCTCTGCTGGCTTGAATATGGCGAACACAATATGGAGTCTCAAGAAGTATATGAAACGTAAATAAAACCAGGATATTACTTTATTCAAAACTACTTTTTGCCGAAAATAGTGAAAGCCAGAATAGTCATTTTTGTTCTATGCACTGTCATAAACACGAAAAAAATAATATAGGGATTGAACATCGATTGTGATAATATTATAGTTCTCATGATATATGAATTTAAAATGATGAGAAATCACTCTACTTGGAATAATTTTGAGCATTCTGAACATAGGGTTATTTTTTTGTTTATTTTTTCTATCTTTATAAACAGATTTTGATTGAAGGCGCATAAAAAACAGTTAAGTAAAATTGAATTCCGCTCGACAATTTTTGAATCGTTGTGAAATTTGTACCTTGTATCAAGTTTGTGACTTAAAGTACTCTTCTGCTTTTTTATTGATGATATAAAAGTATTCTGGATTCATTCAATGTTTATAATGTCGATGGTGACTAAGTTTCAACTAGTTTACTTGGAAACAAGTTATTTTCAAGTTATGAAAAGATAAGTTATTTCAGTATGGCATTACAACGTAACGACAACATATTTTTAGCCGATTTAACAACTAGTAGAAACTGCGCTTTTTGAGTCATGCAAGTGGTTAGATGTTAGTAACAATCACTCAAATATCTGGTTGTCAACTAGTCACAAACAAGCTAGCGTAACAAAAATTGTTACCACGACCATTCTGTAATGTTTTGGTCAGATTTGGCAAGCTGTCATTACAGCAAAGTCGTTCAAGAATGGTATGCAGAGAAAGGGGTCCAGTTTGTTCCGAAAAACCTTAACCCACCCAACTGCCCCCAGTTCCGCCCTATTGAGAAATACTGGGCAATCATGAAGAGGAGACTCAAAGCAAAGGGAAAGGTTGTCAAAAACATCAATCAGATGACGACCTGGTGGAATAAGATAGCTAAAAAATGGACGAAGAAGGTGTGCGCCGCCTAATGAGCCGTGTTATAGGAAAAATTTGAGAATTCCTTTAAAACCGTGACGAATAATTTTATCCGTATTTTTTCTTAAAAGTATGAATAAAACGCTACATTTGTATAAAAAAAGATCTTGAATTCAATAATAAATAACTGAAATACAGACAATTTTCTTTGTTCCAATTCTATCTGAAGCAAGCTTTAAGAAACTGCAATTCTTATATGATCTAATCTGTTCTGTGGTACAAATTTCGTTAATATTTTAATGATCTGTATTTAATATAAAAATCATCGATTGTACGAAGAGGGTTTATACTATGATTTGAGTAATTCTAGTGTTTCTCACGAGAATTTACGAATATTTCGTGGCATTTTTCATGGGGAAAAGGGTTCGCGGCTTGAAAAATAAACCCACAAACAACTGACGTCGTTTGCTTTAAATAAACGTAAATTCTTGCACAAGAACTATTCCATCGCATGTTATAATATGTAATCACTGCGAATGATGATCACCGTTGTGATTGAAAATAAAGTATCAGAGAAGAAACTTTCTGTGCTATTGAGCACAGAACGAAACCGCAATTAACGACGGAGTGTAATATTTTGCCATTTCGATAGTCACATATAACGGTCAACGGACCGACAATACAAACTGTTCGGGGCTAGTGAACTGAAAAGTAAATATTTAAATTTATTCAGAGTGATAGTTGCACATCGTCCTACATAACTAAATCACAATATCGACGACCATTCGTAATTCTAAGTTTCTATATAAACGAAGGGTTCTCTCCAACACCGGCAGTTCAGCAGAAATCATAGATCGAAAAAGATGTCGTGCATCGCCAAACTTCTATTTAAAGGACTCTTGTTGATACTTGTAAGTTGTAAAAATTGTACTCACGAAAAGCAAAATTCATCTTATCCAAAACACAGGTGGTCAACACAACAGCTCAGGATGTCATTAGTAGCGAGTTTGCTCCGGGAGTTCTGAGGAAAACCGATGAAAACGACATTCTATACCCTAATCCTGCTACCTGTGGAAATGGACAGATAACCGTTTGTGTAGGTTGCCGAACGATTAAGGTGTGCATCGGATCAGAAAACGTACAGAATCCAACCCAAACTTGTCCAAAGTCTACCCCATACTGCAACTCGTCTGAAGGCGGCTGTTCAATGGTTCCGGACGACAGTCAGGAAACTTGTTCGCAGGCATCACCGGAGTTGAATTTTCGATGTACAGGTGTAGGTAAATATCCGGATCCTCATTCGTGCACCGGATACTACTACTGTGAAGGAGCGGAACAAACCGGAGACTTCTACAAGTGTCAATCGGGTTACACCTACAACAGCAAAGCGGAAATGTGCCAACGAGCTAGCACGGGTTGCAAGCCACTGAATTGCACAACTGACGGACCAATTCTAAAGGTGTATCCTTCGAACAATAAATTTTTCTATTACTGCTGGTACGAGGAAGACGACGATGCAGATACAGACGCTTCAATAATCATGTTCTCCTGCGGTGATGGATCTACTTTCGACAGCAGTACCGGCAAGTGTGTTTACAAATGTCTCAGAGAGGGTACCTATGCCAAATCGACCAACCCCAACATGTACTATCAGTGCTACTGGTTGAACGGAAAATTGACCTATATCGAACGTTCTTGTCCTTTAGCATCGCAGGAGTTTGACGACAAGAAAAAATTATGTGTCACTCCCGTAGGTAATGCTAGACGTAAACTGTTGAACTAACAAGAGTTTCTGAGGTTTATCAAAGTTCGATTGATTAAATAAAGAATAAATCAACTGTAAAGTATGTCTTTCGTCAATTAATCATAGGTCATTTGAATGAAATTTTGAGAAAACCGATTAAACCATCTCGGGAAAAAATGAGTAAAATTCGTTTTGGACTTTTCAATTATTTCCGGTTCGTTTATTTCCCATATTTTGCATCGTCGCTCTAAAGTGACGGCTCGAAATTTTAAACACTCATCAACTTCTAATTCAAGCAACAGAAATCGGATCCGGACAAAATTCCGGAATTCTGTGTAGGATTAGAAGACCTTACGATGGCCAACTCTCACCAACAACTTGCACTGTGCGGCACGCTCTAGGTACGGGAAAATAATTAAAACAGTAGCTTTTGGGGCATATTCAGTAGTGTTCTAGTTCTAGATGCATAGTTTATGTCAGATACAAAATTTAAGCCTGAATTTTATAACAAGCAAAGCTGGCAGCCCCAGCAGTGTTTTACTCGTGTTTCAAATATACAATAAATAGAACGGCATCGTAGACCAGTTTTAAATTTGACAGAAGAACTGGTCGAATAAATAAAATTAGAACGGCTTACTGGGGATACGTTTGTTCCAGTTTCTGCTCTATTATAAATCTTCCATATAGATCTTCTAGCTGCTGAATTTGCTCTTACTGTGGCCCAGTAACAGAGACAACGCAGCAACAAGGTAGATTTAATTTAATTTAGTTTTTTTAATTTCTCTTATAACTGAAATTTTACTATGAATGAGTTTTCATTTTGATACTATTAATTTACAAAAAAAACAGTTAATGTAATGGATGATCTCATGGAAGATCATCCAAATCCGATTCCAGATACTAGTAAGATCTTAAATACTCCAAGGGCTAAATATTATCCAGAGGATACCACTAGGCCATGAATAGGCTATTTTCGAAAAAAAGAAAATGTATTAAATTTGATACGAATTACAAAGGATTTGACATCAAATTTTTCTGAAGTTGTAGAAATCTCTAACGTTAATAGAGATGAAATTCGAGTTGTTGTTAACGATTTGAAACAGGCGAACGATATTGTAACCTGTAAATTATTTGCTGTTTTTTTTAAATAACTATTTATTGGAATATGAGTTAAAATTAAAATAATTAAGATTTAAATTGGGTGTTCAGCCACAAGTGGTGACTTTTCAGCCCTATTATATATATGATTTGGTTATTACCATGAGGACATTATTTGGTTCCGCAATTCTGAGATTTTTGTGTAGGGAAAATTCTAAACCTACTTGTATTGTGTGATGGGGAAAAGGAACTTATATACTAACTTACTAACTAATACAGAAAGCGAATCGATTCAATTGAAGATTGCATCGTTTTTGGTCGGAATTTTCTTATAATATTTTGTGACATTACATCTAATGGTTCTATATTTGTGAGTCTGTGTAACTCATTTGTACTAAACCAGGGAAGACGCTTCAGAATCATTTTCAGAATTTTATTCTGAATCCTTTGAAGCGTTTTCTTCCTGGTGGAACAACAGCTTGACCAAATTGGTACCGCATAAAGCATGGCAGGTCTGAAAATTTGTTTATAAATAAACAATTTGTTTTTTAGACAGAGCTTAGAATTTCTGTTTATAAGAGGATATAAACATTTAATATATTTATTACACTTTGCCTGGATTCCTTCAATGTGATCCTTGAAAGTGAGTTTTTTGTCATACGTTAAACCTAAGTATTTAGCTTGATCAGACCATGTCAATTCCAAGCCATTCAATTTGAGAATGTGATTATTGTTTGGTTTAAGAAAAGTAGCTCTTGGCTTGTGAGGAAAGATAATTAATTGCGTTTTTGCTGCATTTGGAAATTATTTGCTGTTGACTTTAGAGTTTACATTCCATCGAAGGAGGAGGAAATTGACGGTGGTGACGGTCCTCATGATCTTGCAGTATGCGCTGCATTTTTTTTTTCATTCAATCACTGTCGTGCAGTGGAATTGTCGAAGCATCATGCCAAAACTTGATTCATTTAATGTTTTGTTGCATAGCCAAAAATGTGATGTATTTGCTTTGTGCGAAACATGGCTTACATCATACATAGCCATAAATTTTAATGACTTTAACATTATACGTCTCGATAGAGACTCTCCGTATGGTGAAATGCTTTTAGGAATTAAGAAAAGCTATTCGTTTTATAGATTAAATATTCCTTCGACTTCTAGCCTAGAAGTGGTTGCTTGTCAAATAAACATTAAAGGAAAGGACATTTGCATTGCTCAAGTTGAACAACGACAGCTAAATGAAATGGTCGAAGCCCTCCCTGCTCCACGTTTGATTTTAGGAGATTTCAATTCGCACGGAATGATGTGGGGTTCCGTTAACAAAGATAACTGATCATTCTTTATATATAATATTTGCGACAATTTTAGCATGACGGTATTAAATATGGGTGGCATGACACGGATCCCAAGACCTCCTACACGTTCAAGTGCATTAGATTTAGCTCTTTGCTCGACTTCAATTCGACTAGATTGTACCTGGAAAACATTTCCGGTAGCGATCATTTACCAATCATCATCTCAATTAGCAGTAACAAAGGCATTGCTAATTCAGTTAATATTCCATATGATTTGACAAAAAATATTGACTGGATTAAATACCTAAGTAGTATCTCAAGTACCTTGAACTCAATGGAAGAGCTCCCCCACTTGAAGAATATGACTTCCTCGTTTGTTCGATTCTTGAGGCCGCAGAACAAGCCCAAACCAAACGATTTCTTGGTCCATCGTCTAACAGAAGGCCTCCAAACCCTTGGAGGGACAAAAAGTGCTCAGATGCTAAATACGCGAAACAAAATGCTTTCAATACGTTTTTAAAACGAGGAGGAGAAACTTCTCAGTATTTAGAAAATTTCTTGACTTCAGAAAACAAATACAAGAGCACACTTCGGGCCGAGAAATGTAGCTATTGGAGACATTTTGTCGAAGGTATGTCCTCAATGAGCACTCTTTGGAATACGGCCAGACGAATGAGGAATCGTAACGTAGGAAATGGGAGTGAAGAATACTCGAACCGATGAAAATTTGATTTTGCGATGAAAGTTTGTCCAGATTCTGTTCCTTTCGCATAGCATTATTAGGGAGTCTGCTCCAAATAATGGTTCCATTGATAGCCCCGTTTCAATGATGAAATTTTCCATAGCACTCATGTCATGTAACAATAACGCTCCTGGGTTGGACAGAAATAAATTCAACTTGATGAAGAATCTGCCCGACCTTGCAAAAAGACGTTTGTTGGAATTGTACAACAAGTTTCTTGAGCAAAATATTGGTCTACCAGCTGCCAGTCTCAACTCATATGGACCCATTGCAATGATGCCCTGCATCAGAAAATTGTTAGAAAAAATTATTCTTCGACATCTCGACACTTGGATCGAGATGAACGGTTTGTTGCATTACTTTCGTCTGACATCCAAATTGCCTTCGCTCAAAAGCAACAAATGGCATCTGTATTTTTAGACATTAAAGGAGCATTTGATTCAGTTTCCATTGATGTTCTTTCAGACAAGCTTCACCAAAATGGACTCCCAGCGGTTATAAATAATTATTTGCACAACCTTTTGTCAGAGAAACACATGCATTTTTCACATGGCGATTTGGCAACACTCAGAAATAGTTACATGGGTCTCCCGCAAGGCTCATGCCTCAGTCCGCTCCTCTATAATTTTTACGTAAATGACATTGACAGCTGTCTAGTAACCCCATGTACAATAAGACAATTGGCAGATAATGGCGTGGTTTCAGTTACTGGACCCAGAGCTATTGATCTGCAAAATTCATTGCAGAATACCTTAGATAACTTATCCGTTTGGGCTGTTCATCTGGGTATCGAATTCTTTGCGGAGAAAACAGAACTGGTCGTCTTTTCAAGAAAGCATGACCCCGCGCAGCGTCAGCTTCATATGATGGAAAGAATAATCCAACACGTTTTGACTTTCAAATACCTTGGGGTGTGGTTTGATTAAAAAACTAAGTGGGGAGAACACATTATTTATCTGATAACAAAATGCCAACAAAAAGTAAATTTTCTTAGAACAATAACAGGATCTTGGTGGAGTGCTCATCCGGAAGATCTAATAAAATTGTATCAGACAACGATACTTTTAGTGATGGAATATGGATGCGTTTGGTTTCGTTCCGCTGCAAACTCTCATATTATCAAACTGGTGTGAAGTCAATATCATTGTTTGCAAATTGCTTTAAGCTGCATGCATTCGACACAAACAATGAGTCTTGAAGTTCTGGTGGGAGTTCTTCCATTGACAGATCGTTTTTGGGAGCTTTCATCGCGACTGCTAATAAGATGTGAAGTTCTGAATCCCCTGGTTATTAACAACTTCGAAAGGCTAATTGAGCTTAAATCTCAAACAAGATGCATGACAGTATATTTTAACCATATGTCACAGGAAATAGACCCTACAAGATATATTCCTATCTGTGTCAGCCTCCTTAATGTTCCTGACTCAACTTTATTTTTCGACACATCCATGCAGCACGAAGTGCGTGGAATCCCGGAACACCTACGCTCGATGGAAATCCCAAAAATATTTACAAGTAAGTTCAGGCATATTGACTCTGAGAAAATATTTCATGAAAGGCAATGGAAGAGCCGATAGTTTAGCCCAACCTGGGGCTATTGAGGGTGAAAGCGCGTCTCACCAAAGAACACTTGCTGGAAAGCTTCTTGGGATGAAGATGATCTGGGTCTGCGGATGCACTCAATTATTCCGAAAATATCGACAAAGGCATAGTTCAGAGGACTGGATGTGAGTAGGGACTTCATTCGTATGATGTCCAGACTCATGTCCAATCACTACACGTTAGACGCACATTTCCTTCGAATTGGACTTTCCGAGACTAATCATTGTGCTTGTGGCGAAGGTTATCGCAATATTGATCATGTCGTTTGGACATGCGTGGAGTATCGTGATGTCAGATCTCAACTAATAAATTTCTTGTGTACCCAAGGTAGACTATACAATGTCCCAGTTCGCGACATTCTTGCTTGTCGTAACATTCCTCACATGAAATTTCTTCATAATTTCATTAAGTCCATTGGAGTTCCAATTTAAATTTTATTTTATGTTAGACTGTTTTCTCTTCCATGAGTTCAACCAATAGCCAACTATATGATATTGAATTGAAGTGATGAACTGATACAAACAAACCTGAAATAGTTATAAGATCATGTACAAAATAAATGTATTTTATTTAATGTAATTTATAATAGCAACTCGCTTGATAAAAACAGTGTTTAGATTAACTAATGAATACCAACATACTAATATGATATTCGAAATGTATTAGGTTTAAAGTACTATGTATTGTGGATGCCACGGTGAAGAAAAACTTATGTATAGTGTATATGAAATAAACATATTTATGGAAAAAAAAGTGGGCTCTCACGCTGACAGGATAAATATGCGACACATTTTCGGTGCGCTCTCTGTAGCATTTTTGCACGCATGAGCATTCGGAAGGCCGGCCTAAGTCCAACTCGAAAGTCTTAAACACTGCTGAAAGCTGCTCTTAGGTTATTTGATAAGCTTGCAACACGGCCGTTCTACACATAACCGTCCAATATTTTATGAAATTTCTACATATACCTTATGATCAAAAAAGAACCGGAATTTTATTAAAAAACTCGTTTAATCCTAATAACAGTGAGATGATACCTTTTTTTATCAATCCGCATGTGTTTTTTGCATGAATATTCTTCGGTGCTTCAGTTTTCATGACATTATTCTAATGTGGCAATTTGAGATTTTAATCACTCATTCTTTCAGAGCTGGTATTCAGAAACCAGCATAACCCAAACCGATTTGTATGGCCATATGACGCAATATTTTTGAGTCCAACTTTAAAGCTTTTCGGGATTGTCATCTTCTATATCGCTTTGAATTTTAAAAATTCATCATCCTACAACCCCAGAATCGGAAGTCAAAATTGGATAAAATTATATTTATTTTAATTTGAACTTTTGTTTCTGAAATTCAATTTGGTTTTTTTTTTGAGAAAACGATTGAGCTTTGAGAAACGATTCGATACTGGAACCGAAACTCGAAATTCGGTGTAGCCGAAGTCAGACAAATTCACCTGAGTAGCTGTATAGTTTACATTTGTTTCAAAATATTTGAAAATCAATGTAGACATCTTTGAGGAATCGTAGTGCGAATTAAATTTTTGGGTGCCTTCCGAAACGAAAACTGAATACAATCAATAATGAAATAAGTTTATTTGGCTATCGACTATCCAAATCTGCAAACCCGATAAACCTGATTATTTATGTGGAAAAGACATTTTTAAACTGATAACCCTGTATCTCCGAAACCGGAAGTTGAATCTGACTGAAAAACAAGATGTTTTATAGAATCTTAAAACTTTTCATTTGAATTTTAGATCGGTTCAGCCATCTACGAGAAAAATGGGTCCACAATTTTCATTTCGTTTCACATATCATCCTGTAGTTCCAGAACCAGAAATCGGATCCAAACATAATTCAAGAACCTTGTTTAGGAGCATACGACTTTTTGTATGAATCTGAGTTTGTAGAAAACGGTTGAGTCATCTCCGAAGAAAATTGAGTGAAATTTTTTGTCACACACGCATTTGCTGATCTCGACGAACTGATTCGAATGGTATACGGGTGTTATGTTCTTCCAGCATTTATTGCTGTAAGTAGTTTAAATATAACGATGGAATTGCTTTCAACTCGAAAATTCTGCCATCATCTGGTTCACAAGTGGCATATTCGAACGATTATGTTGCCAAAAACGAACCGTGCTAAAATCGGTCCGAGACAAAATATCATGCTATACACAGTCTTTTGGGTACTTAGAAACAAATGTATGTAACAGTATAAAAAATCGTGTTTTATGTTGCTCCCAAGCATTTCTTTGCCAGATGACGCTCAAAACATCTACTGCTGGAATAGGGAAAAAATCGCTTACACACAAATTTCGATATCTCCGTTAAAAATAGACCGATTTTAACAATATATGGCTTGTTGGATAGCTATTACCGTGCGGAATCCAAATCTGGAAATATATTCTGTTTTCAAGGTCAATTGTGACAGATACTATCAAAAAATTGAAAATTTTGACATAAAACTTCGTATAACTCAAAAAGTAAACATCCGATCTCAAAACCATTCAATAGCGTTCAGGGTGACGGGAAGACCTTTCATTTGCGACCAGTTTGATCAAAATCGGTCCAGCCATCTCTGAAACCTCGACCTCTTAGTTGACAACACACATACAGACACACACACATACACACACACACAGACAGACATTTGCTCAGTTCGTCGAGCTGAATCGATTGGTATATGACATTCGGCCCTCCGGGCCTCGGAAATTTTTTCGGAAGTTTGAGCGAATTCTATACCTATTTTTTATATATTTAAAAAAAGGTAAAAACGCACAATTTCAATTTTTAATAAATTTCTTTATTGTCGCCTTCAAAGTACTCTCCTCCTGCGGCAATACATGCATGCCAACGCTTGATCCAATTTTCCATACAAGTTTTATAGGCCGCCGAAGGTATGGCCTTTAGTTCACGCAGCGAATTCTCTTTTATGGTCTCTATGGTCTCAAAACGCGTTTCCCGCAATGGCAATTTGAGTCTGATGAAGAGGAAAAAGTCACACGGGGCCATATCTGGAGAGTACGGTGCTTGGTTGATGATACTGGTTGAGTTTTTGGCCAAAAACTGCGACACAACCAACGCTGTTTGAGCCGGCGAATTATCGTGGTGTAATCGTTTTTTGGCACCAGCCGAAAAGCGACGCATTTCAAACCCAAAACATCAGTTAAAATGTGTTCGGCTGATCCATAAGAGATGCCCAACAACACAGCAATCTCTCTTATCGGTACAGAACGATTTTGCAACACGATTTGCTTCGCCGATTCAATGTTTTCTTCAGTAACAGATGTTTTTTGGGCGGCCAGGGATCTCATCATGATCCAAGCTTGTACAACCACCTTTGAAGCGTTTATATCACTCGTATGCCTAAGGTTTTCCTAAACACGATTCACCGAAGGCCTTTTCTAACATTTTCAACGTTTCAGAATACCTAAATCCATTTGCAACACAAAATTTAATACACGCACGTTGTTCTAAATTTTCATCCATTATAAAAATCGCCACACGAAAATTTTTCAACTTCTTTGTATAGACGCCAAACAAAAACTAATCGTACGATATGCGTCAAAATTTGACAGAATGTGTATAAAAGTGTTGCCAACGTTGAGAGAATAAAAGTTTACCGATTGGACAAGCGCGGGAATTTTAAAATGAAAATTTCGGTTCTTTTTACCTTTTTTTGTATATAAAAGGTGATTTTTTTGAGGTTAGGATTTTCATGCATTAGTATTTGCTCAGATTTTTTGAGGTTATGATTTTCATGCATTATTATTTGCTCAGTATGCTCTGACATTTCATCATGAATAGACTTACTAACGAGCAACGCTTGCAAATCAGTGAATGGGCCCTAGAAAAGTTGGCAGAAAATCCGCTTTTTTATCGACAAATTTTGTTCAGCGATGAGGCTCATTTCTGGTTGAATGGCTACGTAAATAAGCAAAATTGCCGCATTTGGAGTGAAGAGCAACCAGAAGCCGTTCAAGAACTGCCCATGCATCCCGAAAAATGCACTGTTTGGTGTGGTTTGTACGCTGGTGGAATCATTGGACCGTATTTTTTCAAAGATGCTGTTGGACGCAACGTTACAGTGAATGGCGATCGCTATCGTTCGATGCTAACAAACTTTTTGTTGCCAAAAATGGAAGAACTGAACTTGGTTGACATGTGGTTTCAACAAGATGGCGCTACATGCCACACAGCTCGCGATTCTATGGCCATTTTGAGGGAAAACTTCGGAGAACAATTCATCTCAAGAAATGGACCGGTAAGTTGGCCACCAAGATCATGCGATTTGACGCCTTTAGACTATTTTTTGTGGGGCTACGTCAAGTCTAAAGTCTACAGAAATAAGCCAGTAACTATTCCAGCTTTGGAAGACAACATTTCCGAAGAAATTCGGGCTATTCCGGCCGAAATGCTCGAAAAAGTTGCCCAAAATTGGACTTTCCGAATGGACCACCTAAGACGCAGCCGCGGTCAACATTTAAATGAAATTATCTTCAAAAAGTAAATGTCATGTACCAATCTAACGTTTAAAATGAAGAACCGATGAGATTTTGCAAATTTTATGCGTTTTATTGTTTAAAAAAGTTCTCAAGCTCTTAAAAAATCACCCTGTATAAGAAATAGGTATAGAATTCGCTCAAACTTTCGAAAAAATTTCCGAGGCCGAATGTCATATACCAATCGATTCAGCTCGACGAACTGAGCAAATGTCTGTGTGTGTATGTGTGTGTGACTGTATGTGTGTTGTCAACTAAGAGGTCGAGATCTCAGAGATGGCTGGACCGATTTTGATCAAACTAGTCGCAAATGAAAGGTCTCCCCGTCACCCAGAATGCTATTGAATGGTTTTGAGATCGGATGTTTACTTTTTGAGTTATACGAAGTTTTATGTCAAAATTTTACAGTATCTGTCACAATGGACCTTGAAAACAGAATATGTTTTCAGACTCAGATTCCGCACGGTAATAGCTATCCAACAAGCCATAGATTGTTAAAATCCGTCCATTTTTAACCGAGATATCGAATTTTTTGTGTAAGCGACTTTCCCCCCATATTCCAGCAGTAGAAGTTCTGAGCGCTGTGTGGCAAAGAAGGGCTTGGGAGCAACGTAAAACACGATTTTTTATACTGTTACATACAATAGTTTCTAAGTACCAAAAAGACTGTAAACAGCATTATTTTTCATGACATTTTGCCTCGGACCAATTTTAGCACGGTTCGTTTTTGGCAACATAATCGTTCGAATATTACATATTGGAAAGATGGCAGTACTTCCGAATTCTGAACAATTTCATAATTATATTGATTTAAACTGCTTACAGCAATAAATGCTGGAAGAACAAAACACCCATATACCATTTGAATCAGTTCGTCGAGATCAGCAAATGCGTATGTGACAAATAATTTCACTCAATTTTTTACCTTATTTTCGAAGATGACTCAACCGTTTTCTACAAACTCAGATTCATATGAAAATTCGTATGCTCCTAAACAAGGTTCCTGAATTATGTTTGGATCCGACTTCTGGTTCCGGAACTACAGGATGATATGTGAAACGAAATTAAAATTGTGTAACTTATTTTCCTCGTAGATGGCTGAACCGATCTAAGATTCAAATGATATCTAAGAATCATCTAAGATTTGCTGATTTGAATAGTCGACAACCAAATAAACTTATTTCAGTTTTAGTGGTATTCAGTTTTCGATTCGGAAGGCACCCAACAATTTAACTCGTACTACGATTTCTCAAAGATGTCTATACTGATTTTTAAACATATTGAAACAAATGTAAACTAATCAGGTGAATTTGTCTGACTTCGGCTACACCGATTTTCGAATTCCGGCTCCAGTATCGAATCGTTTCTCAAATCTCAATCGTTTTCTCAAATAAAGCCAAATCGAATTTCAGAAAAAAATTCAAATTAAAATAAACTTATAGTCCCACACAAAATTAATTAATTTTATTCAATGCTGACTTCCGATTCTGGAATTACAGAAGGATGAATTTTTAAAATTCAAACCGATATAGAAGATGATAATCCCGAAAAGCTTGAAAGTTGGACTCAAAACTATTGCAATTTATTCGTCATATGGCCATACGAATCGGTTTGGTTTATGCTGGTTCCTGAATACCGGCTCTGGAAGTACCTTAAATTATCGTAAATTCTAAAGTGGAACTCACTTCGACATATCATGAAAAGTTTAATCGATTGTAACCTTTTTAGATAGAGTAATGAGTGATTAAAATGTCAAATTGCAGCTTAAAACGACGGTCATTAAAATAATGTCATGAAAACCGAAGAATATGAATAAAAAAAACACATGCGGATTGATAAAAAAAGGTATCATCTCACTGATAGGTGGATTAAGCACGTTTTTTATTATAAGGTATTACTCAATTATGCGTGGATCGGCAGAATACTATTGGATGAGGGTATAATCTCTTAAATGTAATTAAGAGACTATAAAAATGGCAAGAGAAAGGCATTATCACACCACTAGGTGGATTAGGAAGGGTTTTCTTTTTATTCAATAATATAAATAGCTATGTCTTTTGATCGTATCAATAAACCAATTATATTTCGGTAGCTGCAAAGAGCTGATCGGATTTGTGGCTTTGGTTTATTGACCTAAAACACAATTTCAACAATCATTGCATTACTGTAATCGCAAAAGCTAGTCAACAATTGGGCTATACCTTAAATTACAAAAGGAAAATCACAGATCCGAAAAACGCTCCTGTTGTTTGTCTGCCTCATCCGTGAAATTTTAAGATTGGAAATATACAACGCAAGTTCATCAGGTCGGTACTTAGTCCGTGGCGAAATCCCCAATGAAACAAGATATTTGTTATTTCCTAATGGGTTGTTTCAATAAATTTTCCCATTTCAACTCTTTCACTAACTGTTTTGTTATTTTAAACTGGCTTAACAGACGAAAATGTAGCAAGGTAGCTGCGCGAGGCGTATTGTTATGTACTGTAAGCATCATTTTTTATATGTATTGCATGTTTTTTTATATTTATATAACCCTGGCATTAAAATAGAGCTCAATGTATATGTGTTTCCGAAATGAAAACTAACAAAAACATTCATTCTCTACGAAATACCGCAACGCAACAAAAGTTGAAGAGAATAAACGATGCAATACGAATCGAATGAATATTCAAAACACTTGAGTGAATTAAAAATAACCACTATTATGTCACAGTGATGCTAACTTACAAAACAAACAACCTCTAAAGCTCTGTCGGGTGATCAATAAGGAAGCCGTGTTAATATTTATGAACAATTCACACCCAATTTGTTCGAGTTCGATGACCTAATTCGTACAGGGATATTTGAACAAACCGTTCTCTGATCACCAATGAAAAAACTAGTTTTATTTATACTTACTTTTGTTTACGCTTAGTTTTTTTTAGTTAGACGCTTCACGAACCTTTTTTCGAAAATACGCAAAATAAGAAAGTTCTAATGCTAAAAATAATAGAAAGCGTAACTGATGACATTTTGATCAACTTGGATTTGAATTTTGAAGTACAAGTTGATAATATGATGCAATCTCAGAATGCTTTTGACCATTTGACCAAGGTATGCTAGGAAATAAAAACAGCACTGAAATTCGATGTCGTCCACTAGAATCCATCACCGGGATTTAATCCCATCGCAAGCAAGAGGCTTCAAAAATTCTTCACTATTATAGGTATATAACAAAAGTAATCTCTCTGAGATGGAGAATATTAACTATATTTACTAACTGCTGGTTTATACCGTGTTTCCACAAATCCTCCGGTGGCCGATAACATATGAGTACAGTGTAAACCACCTGTCAGTGAGGAAATAGTATTCACAAAGAGCGTAGTTCATTTTACCTAGCATCATTTAGTCATATTTTAATACCGATGAATATCTCAAATAACTTCCATTCTCTTTAGATTTCTTCGGCATCCTCGTACACACTTAGCAAGAATTATATAAATTGACATCTACTGAGAACGATACAGCGTGGAGGATCAGAATAGATATGCTCTCCCCAAGTAGCAAATGTAACTTATTGAACTTTGAAGATGTTTTACAATTGATTTAGAAATGTTATTTATGTTAGATATGTTTAGAAATATAAATTAAAATTGGTTGTGCAACGTATCACTGTTAAGTTTTACAATACTACCGAAAAAATCACTGTAGAACCACTTTAAGTACATCTAAAACAATTGTACAGTAAATCACCAACTTGTTAATGTTTCACTAGAAGCTCTACAAAAAATGTCACATCATGTAAAACGGAAGTAACTATAACAATTGTGCAACTTATCAAAAACTTTCAAACCGGCTGTCATAATTGTACCGGACACAATATACGTCGAAATTGCCATAAATCTCTTGTGGAAGAAAAATTAGTGAAATGATTGATGCTCTCCGCAAGGCAAAAAATGCTAAGCCGAATTGATAACCTTGCTGTAAAAAATATATTTCTGCAGAGTCCGCATTGTTTTGGCTGCCTCATGAATTTATAGATCAGTTTGCGCAGTTTTCTTCAGTTTTAGAAAAACATTGATATAAAATTCAAAACTAACAAAAAAGTTGTGCATGATGTTTGAATTGAACGTAAAACTTGCAGACATGAGATTATTATCATAAAAGTTGCATGAATACAGCGTTATATACACAATGAAAACAAAAATCAATCAGATAATTTGTATTCGGTTTTCATCTCGCGAAAAAAAAGCAGACCTGACATCACTTTCCAAAGATATTGAACGAAAAGTTAATTTCATCATAGTTACTCCCATAGTTATATATTACCGCTTGTGCAACTTCTTTATGCAACTCCAGCACACGGACTTGCCAAAAAATAATACCTACAGTGCGTATCACTAAAGTCGGGCCCTTTAAGATAAATGACTACACCGTATTGTTGTTTAACTCAACTAGAAGATTAAAACTGATAAAAAACAAAAACGTAGAGAATTTCTTTCCGAAATATTAACATGTTAATGTTTCCTGTTATTTAGATAATTACCCTTATTCTGAATAACGACGTATTGATTTTTCGATCGAATGTGGTTCGATCGAATCCTAGCTACCTTTGATTTTGCTAGCGTTATTAGGAATACAAATGAATTTCGATCGTAAAATCGATACGACGTTATTCAGAATAAGGGCGAATATATGTCATTACGTTGCACAGTGGTTTGAATCGACAAAAACGTGAACTTAATTCTCTAGCCGTTAAACCGTTGATCCGATACACATAGTTCCTTTGGAGAACTCATTCACAAAAATATACCTCGTAATTTGATCACAATAAAAAATGTGCAAAGCCTACTACGATAAAAGTTCATTTCAACAACTTTTTTCCCTTAAGAGATAGAAAAACGATGTCTTCTACAAAGTTTTAGAACTTCTAACGAGAAAAAACTTTGCCGAAGGAGCTATAGGTCTAACGCAAAAAGTTTCGGATATATGAAGCATTTTCGTTTTAATCGCAGAAGACTTGAATTTAATCGATGTTTTTGGGCGTACTGGTAATGGTGTAAGATATCACCCTTGAAATGAATTGGATTGGAATTAAGAGAACGGATAAGGAATATTCTATTAAAAGAATAAGTACAACTTTTCGAAATTTAATGAGAACGTTAACATGCTTCTTTAGTTTGATCAATTGCATACAAGAATGCATCATGAAATTATATTCAATCATAACACCATTGCACCAAAGCTACACTAACGACCGATTCCAATTTTTGAACATTTCCTACAAAGCACCTACTTTTAATAAACCAAAAATAATCGTTTTAGTAAATGTTTTTTCTAAGAAAATGGTCAAAAAAGCTCTCTATATTTTGTTGTCTCATTCACACAATTTAAAAAGCCACCCAACACACTTCGTAACTTTATATTACTTGATTTAAGCTTTCCAAAAAGTATGTGTATGTGCCTTTTGGTTTGCGACCCTGCTTCCTATTAGTAGTTAAAGTTAGTGCATATAAAAGTTTAAATGTTAAATAACTTTTTAAGGAAAAGGCTAAACCGTACACAATCTTCAACGAAAATGTGTAATTTTATGTTTTTAGTAATTGTCTCGAACATAGTAGACACTGAAAATAATTGCGAAAGAAGTTATGTACAAAAAAATTGATTTTAAATGGTTTCAAACGAAAATGCTTCATATATCCGAAACTTTTTGCGTTAGACCTGTAGCTACTTCGGCAAAGTTTTTTCTCGTTAGAAGTTCTAAAACTTTGTAGAAGACATCGTTTTTCTATCTCTTAAGGGAAAAAAGTTGTTGAAATGAACTTTTATCGTAGTAGGCTTTGCACATTTTTTATTGTGATCAAATTACGAGGTATATTTTTGTGAATGAGTTCTCCAAAGGAACTATGTGTATCGGATCGACGGTTTAACGGCTAGAGAATTAAGTTCACGTTTTTGTCGATTCAAACCACTGTGCGTTGGGTGAACCATTTTCTATTCAATTCACTGTTACAATCGATGCCATATTGGAAAATATTCAAGAAAAAATCATTTCGAGATTTTTCAGGTTTAATTACACATTAGTTTGATCAAAATCGTCTGAGAATTTTGAAGAATATTTGGATACACGTATTTTAAACACCATTCCGATGATTCTAACTAATAATAATAGACTGTTATTTTCACAGAAATTTGTGTACAATCATCAAAACACGTTAATTTAAAGGAGCTTGAAAATTTCGGACGTACGAATACATGTTTCACCATAAAAATGCAGTTCGTTGTCGATTTTTCATTTACAAAATCACAAAAGATCAATTCTAAATATGTGCATTATCATTTTTCATGTGCAGATTATTTTACAAGATCCATGTTTGTGTTGAGAGCAATTGTATTGAAAATCAAATGTGAAACTTAGAATATATGTTTGTTATGTTTTTGTAAACGTCATTTCATTTCTTATTTACATTACGTAGTAGATTGCACGAGTTTCACAATTGTTTCTCCGCTGATTTTATTACAACCTTTTCGATGGGATCGCGCATGAGTTTTTGTATCAGTTGCACAATCGTTGTGAATAAATGTTCGTAATAACGGATGAACTTGAAAGTATGTTGCACAACACAGAAAAATTGCGCTTTTTCCATAACACAACAGTTACTAGAATAATTATATAAACTAACCTGATAAATTGCACAATCAGTAGAAATATACAGGACAGCAACTTAACATGCTACTTGGGTCACTTTATCATGAAAGGTCACACACCAAATCATATTTTCGGATGTCGGTAGAATTTTATTGACATTCAATCTACGTTAAAGTTGCGGTAAACTTTTTCCTGTTGTCATTATACTGACTTGTCCATCAGGATCGGTGAAATTTACAAATAATTCGTGAATATATATATATGAACATCGCGAGCTGTAGAGCATTACTATGTTTGGTAATGTTAATCGAAAACCCGTGAAAATTTCAGAATGATTCATTGGCTTTAGCGATCGGGAATGTCTTTTTCTGAAGGAGGAGTTGCATAGCTGAAAACGGCAACTATCAAATTGTTCATTGAATATTTCGCCTTCAAGAGCATGGATCAAAAATCTGTCTTGACAATGTCTAGGAATATTTAATTTAGATGCGATGAGTGCATAAAACATATATGTTGTCGCGATAAAAATGAGGTGAATGTTATTTTTGTGAAGGTAAGTCGATTTCTATGGCGGAGCCGTTTTTTCTACTCTAGTGTCCTGGTAACGTAACGAAACATGAGAGACTTTCTTGGCCACCCGGCCACATCGAGAGTCATTTTGCACAAAAATTAAGAGAGCTAACTTTAAATAATACAATTTTTTCGTCCAACAATTTATTTTTTTTTACCGTTCAATTATATGTGATCTTTGTTAGGGAGCTGAAATACAATTTCTAGTCCACATTGAAAATACAAATAGGTACTGAAACACATTCACCATCAGGAAATTACGTACCGTTTTTCTGACCTCAGACTTACTTTTCACTATTTCACTTCCGAAGCTAAAACAGTTTGACAGATATGATTCTTACCAAAAGAGCCGGTAGTGTTTATTGAGATTCTTCATTACTCTCGATTGGTCCACTGGAAAATGACAAAACTTTTACTAAAAGTCATTCGCCTCTTTGGGCCAGAAACTGCGGGGTTGGCCGTCCTCAATATAAAAAAAATGTGACGAAGCATTTCTTTCGATATTATCGTGAGATGGGAAGCGTTACATTAAGTTAAAGAAGCTAGAAAGCGTTGCATACGACAATTTTCTTAAGTTAAGGGTTACAAATCAAATTTTGTGGAAATATGAATGTTAAAAACCGCCATAAGAGTTAGATTCCTGCGATAAACGACGTTAAGTTACGACGCGTCGTTGCTCTTTTGTAAGTTATAGGTGTTACGATGCATTACATGCGTTACTTATTTGACAGTTATATGAGTTGCGAAGCGTTGCATGCGTTACTTTTTTGTAAGTTATTGGCATTAAGAAGCGTTATATTCGTTACTTTTTTGTTAGTTATAACTACTTCGTAATTATTTTTTAGTAAGTTACATGCATTACAAAGCGTTATATGCGTTATCTTTCATGAGTTATAAGCATTACGAAGCGTTACATGCGTAACTTTTAGTAAGTTATTGGCGTTACGAATCGTTACATGTGTTACTATTTTATGAGTCATAGGCGTTACAAAGCATTACATGCCTTACTTTTTAGTAAGTTATAGACGTTACAGAGCGTCACAAATCGCTTCTATTTTGTAAGTTGAAGGCGTTACTTTTTTTGAGTTATAGACGTTAGAAAGCATTATGAAGCGTTATTTATTTGTAAGTTAAAGGCGTTACGAAGTGTTACTTTTTGGTGAGCTATAGGCGTTTCGAACCGTTACATGCGTTATTTTTAATGAATTATAGAATTTATGAAGCGTGAAGCGTTACTTTATTTGTGAGTCATAGCCGTTACAAAACGATGCATGCGCAGCTTTTAGTAAGTTATAGGCGTTACGAATCGTTACATGTATTACTATTTTATGAGTCATAGGCGTTACAAAGTATTACATGCGTTACATTTTAATAAGTTATAGACGTTACAGAGCGTCATAAATCGTTACTCTTTTGTAAGTTGAAGGCATTATGAAGCATTACATGCATTATTTTTTTGTAAGCTATAGGCGTTACGAAGCATTACATGCGTTACTTTTTATGAGTTATAGACGTTAGAGAGCATTATGAAGCGTTACTTTTTGCAAGTTAAAGGCGTTACGAAGCGTTACTTTTCGGTGAGCTATGGGCGTTACGAACCGTTACATGCGTTATTTTTAATGCATTATAGAATTTATGAAGCGTTACTCGTTTGTAACTTACAGGCGTTACGAAACGTTAATTTTTGTAAATTATAGGCGTTACGAAACGTGACGTGTGTTACTCTGTTTAAATTTTGCGACGTGACGAATTGTTACATGCGTTAGTTTTTTTTGTGGGTTGTAGGTGTTACGCGCGTTATTCTTTTGTGAGTAACAGGCGTTATGAAGTGTTACATATATTACTTTTTTGTAAATTAAAGACATTAGTAAGCGTTACATTCATTACTTTGAATAAGTTTTAGGCGTTACGAAGCATTACATGCGTTATTGTTTTGTAAGTGTTTCAAGAGTTTTTTCATGCCAATGTTAATATATTGAAAAGTCACTTATTTGTAACATCTACTGTAAGTGTCAAAATTATGAAATGATTCTACAACGACATGGAATACACTTATCAAAATTAGCACGATGACATACCTTATCGAAACGAATACTTGTATTTAATTTTGAAGGAAAATGAGCATAAATATTATTGCAAGAAGATCCAGAACTTTTATTCCAGTAACGGAAGCTTCTTCCTGTATCTTCTGCTCACTAAAACTTGGATGTGAAATAATTGTTCTATTCCATCCATGATGGAATCATTAGTTCTTTTCTTGATATGAGAGTGCTCAGTAAATTGAAATGTTATTTCACCAAATTCAACGGTTTCAATATTGTAAATGTAGCCGACAGCCACGTACTCAGCGGGCGGACCGAGCGGTCCTCACCTCCCGAAATCAGAAACAGAAACGAAAAAACAGTTTGAGAAATATTATGGGGCTGTTGATCCTGTAGATTACACCGTGAGATAGAGGTTTTGAGAGTTAGGTGATGGTCAAAACTGCCTATAAAGAACGCCCTAGAAATGAAATTGTTATACTTATCAGTCTGTAAGTCTGGAACCGGAAATGGTATCTGAATTAAATTTGGTAGTGTGATATGGTTTTTTTTATTCAATAAAACAATTTTTCTAAAGGCACATCGCTTAAGCTCTAAGATGCCAAGGGCATTTTCTAATTTTAATTACGACTAACTTAAAACTAGGATAATATCATTAGGTAATGTCGTATTCCGGTCGCAATGGTTGATTCTGTCAGATTCAGTCTGCAGCTGTCGATCGGCAGTGGCCGATGGATTGAATATAACTCGAGAGTCCTCCAGGCAACGATGATACATATCTATGGGTCTGCGGGAACCACCCCCAGGCTACGAAGACCCGGCGGGTGGCCGCATGTTGGTCATCGGCTGAGGCGGCTTTCCGTAGGCGATGATGGTGATATTGCCGAAGAGAATGAAAGAAACATAAAGAAGTAAATTTTATGGAAAACGGAGTAAAAAAGGAGGGAACGAAATGACTAAAAACGACAAAAGATCTAGTTAGTTGACAACGAGATGGTGTAGAGACGAGGGAAGGAGGAGCGAGAAGGTTAGTGACAGCAAAAAGATCTTGTTATTTTCGATAGAGATGGTAGACAGACGGGGGTCGGGAGTGATATGGGGTTGTAAAACCTTTCTTTCATTTGAACCTACGCTATAGGTCTATAAGGCCTTAATTTTGAATCTTAGTTGATCACTTCTTCTTCATTTTTTGCACATTTTACCCCGTTACTCCCGAACCCGAAGTCCAATCATGGTAAAATTGAATAGCAACCTATGGGACCAAGAGAACTTTCATTTGAATCTTAGTTAGTGAAAATCGGTCCATTCTCCGAGAAAATCGAGCGTTTTTACCTTTTTTTATATATATCAAAAATAGGTATAGAATTCGCTCAAACTTTCGAAAAATTTTCCGAGGCCCGGAGGGCCGAATGTCATATGTGTATGTGTGTGTGTCTGTATGTGTGTTGTCAACTAAGAGGTCGAGATCTCAGAGATGGCTCGACCGATTTTGATCAAACTAGTCGCAAATGAAAGGTCTCCCCGTCACCCAGAACGCTATTGAATGGTTTTGAGATCGGATGTTTACTTTTTGAGTTATACGAAGTTTTATGTCAAAATTTTCAGTTTTTGACAGTATCTGTCACATTTGACCTTGAAAACAGAATATGTTTCCAGACTTATATTTCGCTCGGTAATACCTATCCAACAAGCCATAGATTGTTAAAATCCGTCCATTTTTAACGGAGATATCGATATTTTTGTGTAAGCCTTATTCCAGTAGAGGGAATTTTGAGCGCTGTATGAAAAAGCAATGCTTGGGAGCAACATGAAACACGATTTTTTATACTGTTACATATAATTGTTCCTAAGTACCAAAAAGACTGTGTACAGCATCCTTTTTTATGACAATTTGCCTTGGACCAATTTTAGCACGGTTCATTTTTGGCAACATAATCTTTCGAATATGGCATATGTAAACCAGATGATACCAGCATTATCGAGTTGGAAGTAATTCCATAATTATTTTGATTTAAACTATTTACAGCAATAAATGCTGGAAGAACATGACTTCCATATGCCATACGACTCAGTTCGTCGAGATCAGCAAATGCGTGTGTGACAAATAATTTCACTCAATTTTCTCGGAGATGGTTAAACCGTTTTCTACAAACTCAGATTCATATGAAAAGTCGTATACTCCCAAACAAGGTTCCTGAATTACGTTTGGATCCGATTTCCGATTGCGGAACCACAGGATGATATGTGAAACGAAATTAAAATAATGCAATTAATTTTTCTCGTAGATGGCTGAACCGATCTAAGATTCAAATGAAATCTAAGAATCGTCTATGATTCAAATGAGAGGTCTTAAAATCCTATAAAACCTCTTATTTTTTAGTCAGATCCGCCTTCTGGTTTAGAAAATGCAGGGTGATTGGTATAAAAATGTCCATTTCACATAAATTAATCAGGTTTATCGGGTTTGTAGATTTGGATAGTCGATTACCAAATAAATTTATTTCAGTTTGAGCGGTATTCGTTTTAGGATTCGGAATGTATCCTCAAATTTTAATTCGCACTACAATTTCTCAAAGATGTCTACACACTCCTCAGGTGAATTTAAGTGATTTCGGCTACACCGATTTTAGAATTCCGGTTCCAGTATCGAATCGATTCTCAAAGCTCAATCATTTTCTCAAAAAAGACCAAATCGAACTTCAAAAACAAATATTACAGGACTTAAGGTCCCATACAAAATTGGTGAATTTTATCCGATTCTGGAATTACAGATGAAGAGTTTATAAATTTCATGTAAATTGTTTGGCGTAATAATTAATAGCCATTCGAATCATTTTGGGCTATGCTAATTCCTGAATACCGGCTCTGGAAGTACCATAAATAATGACGAAAAACTCTAAAGTGGAACTTACTTCGACATCTCATGGAATGTTCAATCGATTGTCACACGCTAAGATTGAAATTCGATATGTTTTGCAGTTTCGGCATTACAGGGTAATGAGTGATTAAAATCTCAATTTGCCGTTTAAAACGACGATAATTAAAATAATGTCATGAGAACTAAAACACCTAAGAATATCCATGCAAAAACACATGCGTATTGATAAAAAAGGTATCATCTCACTGCTAGGTGGATTAATCACGTTTTTTTTTTGTTACATACAGACATACATGCGCACACACACGCACAGACATTTGCTCAATTCGTCGAGTTGACCTGAATGGTATATGACATTCGGCCCTCGGTGAAAAAGTCGGTTTTCACGGAAAATCCCAGAATTTCAAATTCATCCGACTACCGCTACCGGAATTATAGGGTGACTAGTGTAAAATATCAATTTTTGATTACTTACTCACTATCCATATCTGAGGATAGTGAGTAATTTTCGCAAACTTAGGTCTTATGATCCAAAACAAAATTGTAGAATTTCATCCGGATACAACTTTCGGTTCCGGAACAACAGGGTGAAGAGTGTTGAAAATTTTATATCGTCGCTTTAAACAGCAAAACGAAATACGTAAAACATTCTAAACTGGGCTCTATAAACTATTCCGTTGTTAGTAGACGGCCAATCAAATTAACTCCAGTTCTGCTGGTTATCGATTTCCGATTCCGGAAGCACTTTCGCTAGTGTTAAAATTCTCCAAAATAGATATTCACGAATCTAAATTCAAGTATCAGGTTATACGATTTCATATAAAATTCCTCAATTTCATCTGGATCCGACTTCCGGCTTCAGAACTACTGAATTAAGCGCTAATAATGTTATACCGTCACCTGAGGTAACGAAGTGACAGAGAGGAAACATCTCTTTAACTACACGGGCAAAATTCCGATTCTAGAAATGAGCAAAACGAGTCATGTTTTGGGGAAAATAGTATATTTTCATGTTATGATAATACACCATGATTAAAATTTATCGGAACATGATCCATTCGGACTGATTTCGCTAAATTTAAACGTAACGCATTTGACATTGTTGGGTATAACTTAAGGCGTGTTTCTACTACGATGGTAATTTTTGCAACATAAATTCAGGCGTTATGTGTGATTTTTGCAACGATGATCATTTTTGCAACATAAACTCAGTGAAAAGCACGACGAACTTCTTTTAAAATTAAAAAATTCTGTTTTTGAAACACGACGAAGCAAGAGATAACGTGTTTACTTGCGTTGGGTAAAACAACACGAATATTACATAACATGCTTCAGGGTCAAGTAAACATTTTCAGTAGGTCTTGCTTTTTGCTTTACCATTAATCTATTAATCTATCACATCACTTGAGGCAGAGGGTTCAAAATGATATCCGGGTAGAAAATTAGAGTTACGAGCTTTGAAAGAAATGCATTTTTCACCATTCGTACCATGATTAATTTTCGTGGGAGAAGAGTTATTGCTCATGATTTCATGATAAGTTAAAATGATTGGTTTCATGATTTTCTAATCTTAACAGCAGGAACGGATTTCTTTCCGTGCACTACTTCCAGTTCCAGAACTACAGGGTAAACAGTATATGTAGATTTTGCTACAATAAATCCGAATGAGTAATATGAGAAAGGTATTATTACACCACTAAGTGGATTAAAACGGGTTTTTACTTTGGCATTTAACCTTTAAATAGTAGAGTATCGAACAGCAATCAGCGATTTTCACTAATTTTTAATAATCCTCTCGAACAAACAACATTAAAATCGCCCCATGTAACATTTGTTATGTGTTCTGAATTTATTCGAATTCATTCGTTGGTTTCGAATAGCTCCAATATTAAGTAAAGGGTGATTTTTTAAGAGCTTGAGAACTTTTTTAAACAATAAAACGCATAAAATTTGCAAAATCTCATCGGTTCTTTATTTTAAACGTTAGATTGGTACATGACATTTACTTTTTGAAGATAATTTCATTTAAATGTTGACCGCGGCTGCGTCTTAGGTGGTCCATTCGGAAAATCCGCTTTTTTATCGACAAATTTTGTTCAGCGATGAGGCTCATTTCTGGTTGAATGGCTACGTAAATAAGCAAAATTGCCGCATTTGGAGTGAAGAGCAACCAGAAGCCGTTCAAGAACTGCCCATGCATCCCGAAAAATGCACTGTTTGGTGTGGTTTGTACGCTGGTGGAATCATTGGACCGTATTTTTTCAAAGATGCTGTTGGACGCAACGTTACAGTGAATGGCGATCGCTATCGTTCGATGCTAACAAACTTTTTGTTGCCAAAAATGGAAGAACTGAACTTGGTAGACATGTGGTTTCAACAAGATGGCGCTACATGCCACACAGCTCGCGATTCTATGGCCATTTTGAGGGAAAACTTCGGAGAACAATTCATCTCAAGAAATGGACCGGTAAGTTGGCCACCAAGATCATGCGATTTGACGCCTTTAGACTATTTTTTGTGGGGCTACGTCAAGTCTAAAGTCTACAGAAATAAGCCAGTAACTATTCCAGCTTTGGAAGACAACATTTCCGAAGAAATTCGGGCTATTCCGGCCGAAATGCTCGAAAAAGTTGCCCAAAATTGGACTTTCCGAATGGACCACCTAAGACGCAGCCGCGGTCAACATTTAAATGAAATTATCTTCAAAAAGTAAATGTCATGTACCAATCTAACGTTTAAAATAAAGAACCGATGAAATTTTGCAAATTTTATGCGTTTTATTGTTTAAAAAAGTTCTCAAGCTCTTAAAAAATCACCCTTTATATATTCCTCAGAATGAGAGTAAACAGTTTGAGTAGTGCTGGTATTGGTATTTGCTTTATGTGTTTCCTTTAATTTACAATACAATCCCGTACATTATTACTTGATGTGCGGGATTGCGTTGTCAAAAATAACTCATTTTTACAGTAAATCTAACACATATTTAATGCATTAAGACTACTACATTACTTATGAGTGCTAAAACATGTAAAATAACACGCCTGCTTGGAAGACGGGGTGTGTTTGATACATATTCAAATCATTCTGGAAAAATTCAGTCATTTTACGAATTTGTCCTTATGAATTGAGTCATATGTGGATTTGTGTCACCTGTAAATTTCATAATTTTATGCTGTGTTGCTTTTGAGTAGGACTTGAAAATTTTCAATAATATACATCACAGAAACGGTTGGTTCGATCGATTTGGTATCTTCTGCAATGTTTCAGGTAATTATAAGAATTATGTAGAAAACCTGTTTTAATCCACCTAGTGGTGTAATGATGCCTTTTTTCATATTACTCATAACATCATAAATATTACTGAGGAATTGGGGACGGGTATACATAGTGTGATGGGTAAGTTCATGCCTTTCACGCAGCCCGCCTGGGTTCGATTCCCAACCCCGCACATAGGGTCAGAAAGTTTTTCTGATCCGAAGAGGCGAATGACCTTAAGGTTAAAACCTCTATAATCGAAACAAAAAAAAATTACTGAGGAATTCGCTGAAACAACTGTTTATGGAATAGAAATAGAAAAGTTTGTTCGGACCTAATCTAACAAACTCTACAAATCCTGTTTATCCTGTAGTTACGGAACCGGATGTAGTATCCACAACGAATTTAGGAATTCCGTATGAAACTGTGAGACTTTTCCTTTGAACTTATAAGTTTGTGAAAATCGATGTGGCCATCTTGAAGGAAAGCGAGTGAGATGCTTTTGCAGTTTTTAAACACCATTTCCAATTCTTCCGAAACCGGATTCAGATGACCGGTATAGCCGAAGTTGTTTTTTTTTGCCAGCAACAAATACGACCTACAAATTGGAACAGTTTTGAACCTAGTTAAACCCAGACTTACTATCTCATGCTTTATTTTTATTAAACCAATTAGACGAAATCTAACAAACGAAGCGAACCTGCGTTTATGTTACTTCTGCACATGGAAGTCAAGCTAAACAGCATGAATCAGCAGCATAAAACATGTAGGAGGTATATTATTATTATTATTATTTTTATTATTATTATTATTATTATTATTATTATTATTATTATTATTATTATTATTATTATTATTATTATTATTATTATTATTATTATTATTATTATTATTATTATTATTATTATTATTATTATTATTATTATTATTATTATTATTATTATTATTATTATTATCATTCTTATTATTCTTATTATTGACATCACTACACAACTGGACCGGTATTACTGCACTACTGGCTGTGAAAATTGCATATATTTTCAATATATTTGAATTCAATGACATTTGTTTATTCTTTCGGTCGCACTTATCATAGAATAGCTAAACTATTTATCAACCGCAGCACCGTCTTTTACCAATATTACACACTAGTAGCAGACATCCGTACCCGTCTCGATTCCTTCATAGCGTGTACGAAATAGAACCAAACACGCATTGTTCGTTTTGTGTTTTCTTCTTCTTTCGGTGTTGTTCATATTGTCATTTTATATGTCAGTTTGAAAACTTCGACACTTATCGCCCTGTAACTGCGGAACCGAAAGTCGTATCCGGATGAAATTTCACAGTATTTTTAAAGATAATATGATTCAATTAAAATCATGATTTGTGAAAATCGGCATCGCATCACAGAGAAATCGAAGTGAGTTCCATTTTTGAAATTTTTCTTCACCACTTTCGGTGCTTCCGGAACAGGAAAAGGGGGGACCAGTAGTGCCGAATTGAGTTTTTATGCCTACAAACTAACAAGCTCTGTAAACTAGAAGAATTTATCAGACAGTTTTGTGGGATTTGTACCTGATTTTGACCATCGTTTGTGAAATTGGTAATTTTCTACCTATCACGCTTCAGTTCCAGAACCGGAAGTTGGATCCGTATAAAATGATCGAGAAATTTTTAGGAAACTATTAGACCTTTCAATTGAATTTTAGTTTGTGAAAATCGGTTGAGCCATTTCAGTTTCAGATAAAAATGAGGTCACACTTTTTCTCTAATTTTCACATATTACCATGTAACTCCGGAACCGGAAGTCGGGTCCAAATGAAATTCAATAGCAGGCTATGAGACTTTCCTTTTATTTGAATCTAAGTTTGTGAAAATCGGCTAAACCATCTCTGAAAAAAGTGAGTGCATGTTTTTCCATTTTTTGGTACATGTCATCCTATATCTCCGGAACCGGAAGTCGGATCTGAATGAAATTCAATAGCAGGCTACGAGATCATGGAACCTTTCATTTGAGTCTTAGTTTGTGAAAATCGGTTCAGCCGTCTCCGAGAAAAGTGAGTGCATATTTTTGTTATATATACACATACATACACACACATAAACACATACAAACACACACACACACAGGAATCAGAACAATTTGGCTCGAATGACACGTTCCCCTTGATATTTGGAGATTTGTACCTCACACACACACACACAGAGACATTTGCTCAGTTCTTTGAGCTGAGTCGAATGGTATATGACATTAAATTAAAAAGTCGGTTTTCGCAGTGATTGCACAGCCTTTCTATATGAGAAAGGCTAAAAAAGGATTTGACGAGTAGATGTCAGAAAACGATGTTTGATGTGGTTCTGAATTCCAAGATGGCGACTTCCGGTTTATAGATATTCCTTAAAACCCGAAAACAATATGGGTACTTTCGGATCGGATTTGATAATTAGATACCGAAAAATGATTTTTAAGCGCGTTTCAAATATTAATATGGTGAGTTTGGAGTATCGATATACTTTAAAGACCATTAAGATATGATTATATGTGTTTCAGAACACGGTTTTTGCAATTGTTTTTTCACTCTAAAGGGAGACCATTAGTTCATCAGGGGCTGGGGTCCACTAGGAGATTAATAGTACCTGTTACCTCTCTCCGGACAGTACCAGCCTAGATGCCGTGTGGAATCCGGCGGAAAATAATGAACCAAGAATAGATCCACTGGGTTCCTGCTTCCATGTCATAAAAGGCGACAATTGCAGGAGTTTCTTTTTCCTTTCAGTTATCAGATATTTTCAATATTTCACTTCTGATTACTCTATTTTACTAAATTATCTCTTCATTCAACTTATCAAGTTCCGTCTAGCTTCGGAGAAAAGTTTTATCAGGAATGATTTCTTCTTCCATGTTATTGATTGTCTTTCAGGATTATAAAATGAATGATAAAAATCAACCATTGCGCAAATCCGTTTATGTTACAAAGTTAATAACAGAGATAACATATATCGGTATATTGAATACATAGTAAAAAACACTTGATATTAATATTTCAAACAGTAAATTAATATTTTTCTCGGTAGTCGACTGTCCAGATCAACCAATATAACCAGTTGAGCCTAGTTTCATTTATAAAGAATAGGGAAGTTTTTATTCTTTACGCGATAGTATTGCTAATTTTTCTTCAGTTTCCTCGAATAAGAGCTGTGAATCAAGACTTCCCGGGACTTCAATATAGGATATTGTTGAAACGTTCACTCGGGAAGTCAGTGAGTTTAGTGGTGCATCCGAGCATCTTGAAACCGGAACATACTGAGTCGCGCGCGAATAATACCAGTACTGAAATTTTTACTAACAAATATCCTTCTCCCGTGACACTTGTGGAGTGCGCAGTAAAATATACGGCCTCTAGTAACAACAAGTGTTGGACTAACATCCCTTCCCATTCCTTAGACGATCTACGTTCGGGCCAGGCTGGCGCCGGTACTGATCAATGATTTCTGAGATTACCAGAAGATGTACATTGAAGGATGATTTTTCAGTCCCAGGTCGGATCATCTTTAAACTCCCTGTACAATTTCAGCTAATTCCGATCAGTAACGGAGTAGCAACCAGAAGTGGTCGCTCAAGCTCAAGCTCAAGCTCTAAATGGAGACCATTAGTTCATAGTTTTTTTTAATATTGTAATTTAATATGAAAAATTTCGAAACAACCATAACAAGTAGATGTCTAAAAAGATTGTTCGAGTACCTTGAATTATAATTTTACATTATTATTGTTGTATTGTATGATTTCAATATTCTATTGAACAACTGAAAGTCTTAATCTAATACTTAAAAGCGACCTCAAACACACCTCTTTTTCTTTAAGTCAATGTGTGTTAAGTGGTCTCAAAATATTTTTATTTTCAGTGTTACACAAGTTACAGTTTTCTTAGCGTACGCGATAAAATATTGTATTTGTTATTGCTTCCAAATTTCTAGCATCAGTTCAACAATTCCATTCCGAAAATTCGCTAATTGTAAGGATTATCAATAGTCCGGAAGTCGCTTGGATTTTTAAACGACATTCATTATACAAAACTTTTTTTACGAAGTAAATTCAAAATAACGTAGATTTTTTACGAACCGAATCCAAATAAAGTGAACTTTTTTTCACGAACTACCTCCATTTGCGAACCCCCACTTAGTTCGTAAATGAAGGTTACGGTGTATCAAAACGAAAAATAAAAATACATTTTTGAAGATATTTAAAATTCTAATTTTTTTATATAATTCTTATAATTACCTAAAACAATGCAACAAATACCAAACCGATTGGATCCACCATTTCTGAAATATACATTATTGAAAATTTTCAAGGGATTTCTGCTTAGTCCCTTCTCAAAAGTAAAACTCTAGACTGCGAATTACAAGGTAAACAAAGAGAATACGGAAAACAACAACAATACCACCGATGCGGCAATGAATGACGAGACCAGCCCCTCAATCCTCGCTGAATAGAAATAAAAGCTCCTCTCCCCCTTGAAAAAGGGTGACAGCGAGATCCAATACGAGATCCAGTACGCGCATTAGTCTGAATAAAAATATTTCATATAAAACGTAAGACTGAGTAATCATGGCAAACTTATTATGCAAATTGTCTCTTTTGATCATAAAGCATGCAAAATTTGAGTCAAATAGAAAAATACAATAAAATATCGACCTTCGATTTCTTATAGAATTGCTTTCGTGACAACGTCGAATGATTTCTTTCCGTGTAGCACCCAGTCGACTCCGGTCATCGTGGAGGCATGAGATAGGGACTTGTGTGTGACGACTCGCTATTTGGCGACCCAAATCAAATTAGATTCATTTCGGCGAGAAATCCACAAATTGCCAGAATGATTAGAAAATGTGCAGCTAACAATGCCTATTATTTCGAATAAACAAACTTTTCATTTTCCCTCTAAAATAAACGTTGATTTTTTGTTTGTTTGATTTATAGAGGTTTTAACCTTAAGGTCATTCGCCTTTTCGGGCCAGAAAAGCATTCTTACCCTACGTGCGGGTATTGGGGATCGTGAAAGGCATCGACTAATTAATTTTTAATAATGTTCCTCAGCTAATAATTTATTTACAAAAAGAACCTAAAACCAAAAGGAAAACAAAATCGACATACCAACATAATTGCATGGTTCCAATAGCAGTTTTCTATAAGAAGGGTAAAAATAAACCAAACAATACTTTCTTGCAAAGAACCATATAATTCCTTACGTTGAAGATAAAACGATTTTTAGAAGTTGACTAATGATCGGCTTAGATTGACCAACAAGAAAATTGATAACAACAGAGTGTATATAAATATCTAAGTGGCATTGAGGATATTCACTAGTTTTCTACGATCCCGCCCCGTGATCGCGGTGCACCTCGTAAAACATGGCCTCAATATATTTATCAGTAGTGGCAGTTCTTTTCATTTTTGCATTAATTCAGCTCAACGAAAGCGTGGATGTGTCCAAGTTAAGAAGCGTTCGGTCAGTAAATTCTCTCGCAAGAAACACGAACTGCGAACCTGGAAAACGCATCGGTTGCGCAGATTGTTCTTCGGTCCAGGTAACCACGTGCTAGCAGATACGTACTAAACTGACCCAGTTACAGTAAAATGGAACCAAAACTTCTCTCCCGCAGGTTTGCCTGAAGGATGGTACCGGAATCGAGTCATCGAAGTACCGCTGCGATTCTATAAACGCTTCTCAGCCGTACTGTAACGGTAATTCGGGCATTTGCAGTGATCAACCGGAAGGAGATTGTGATAAGCCAAGTGAGTTATGCCCGGCGGAAGGAATATACCCTAGTAAGTATCAATTGATGGATTATAAAAAAACATTGAACAAAAAGTTACATTTCAACAGATCCCACCAACTGTAGGGAGTACATATACTGTGTCGGTGGCGGAAAAGCTTACGTTGTATCGTGTGCACCCAGTGAAGTTTATAATCACACATCTCAGAACTGTGTACGGGCGACTACGCCCAACAGCTGCTTTCAGCTGAATTGTTCTGCCGCTCCTGCACAGAACCAATGGTTCGTCTACACCCCAGCCCCGAAGCTGTACGTATTTTGCTCTAGTTCCGCCGGTCCAATGACATTCGAGTGCTCCGGGTCTGACAGTTTCAATCCAAGAACGAGAAAATGTGAATTCGTTTGTCGTGGTCAAGGCAGGTTCCCCGTTGAAGGCAAAGATAACAGTTTCTATCAATGCACTTTAGGTGCAAATAATGTGGTAAGCTGGATTGACGCGTTTTTCAGCCAAACTACCGATAATGACTATTTCAACATTACAGCTTTCATACACTATTCAAGTATGTCCGGGTAATCTAATCTTCGACGAAGAGCATTCCAGGTGTTCTCCAAGACCACCAGCCACCAGTACATCCCAAAATACACCTGAAAACCAAAATGATGCGTGATCAGAGTTTGATTCTGCTCGATATTGATACACGGAAAATCAAAAATAACAAGTGCTTTTCCTCTTTAATAAACCCGCTGGCTGTATATTCTGAATATTATTGTAAAAGCTTAAAGAATTACATAATACCCAGCATTTTCACCTAACTCAAATAAATGGAATAATGTGGCAAACAAACTCGATCTTTTCATGGATTTTTAATTGAAAAAAAAAGAGGTCGACAAATGCTGATTTGATGTTAAATTTCAAATTTGATGTCTAAAAAAGGCGGGTGGGTAATGTCAGAGACATAACTGGATGTCGTGAATACGAAAACAACTGACATGTTCCTTAACAGAGCCATTAGAACGGTTGATTTTGTGTAATGCTCTCCACCGTTGTTTTTTCACCAATGCAAACATTTGGTAGCTGTGACGTATTCGCTCTTGTCGGAAGCGAAACTAGCTTTGCAAACGACACAATATTCATCTGCTCGCAGTGGCGATAGAATCCGAACTGATCCAATTTTTGTTAAGAGGTTTCTTTTTACGTGATTTCTTTTGTACCTTTTTCACTAATGGGCGTCCCTAGCGGCTATAAAAATAGCAGCATATAGAATTTTAATTTTGATTTTTTCATTTCGGGTTTGCATCTCATTGAAAGAAACTATCAGGAAAGCTGTACGGGATTCATTTCTGCCTTTCAGAAGGACCAAATTGTGGAACTCACTACAATATTAAACACTGTTCGGAACATTTTTCTCGAACGATTTGTTGTACAGCAGCAGATATTTTGTTCTCTTCCTCAGAACGCGTTCTGATTTGCTGGTGTTTACATGGGTCAAATGAGATAGGTTTTTCAATAGTGTACTATTGAAATACTTCAATGCTTTTACTGTACACGTTTAAGTTGTCAAATTTCGATTCTATTGGTAGTTAGATTATATACATCCTTTCACAGATCACTGAGCTATGAGCTTTGAAAATACAAGAAAGGCAAACTTTGATACTCGTTTATACCAAACATTTCAGAAAAGTTTAATTTTGAATTATTTGAGATTATGTCACACAACTGAAAATTTTATCATAAAATTGTGATCATATTTCCGATGGCATGTAGCAAAAATAATGTTGATTCGTTAGATACAACAAGAGATATTCACGATCAAAAACTTATCCCTCTCTCAAACGGTAAATTTTGAAAAGGAACCCCATAGTAAAGTAAGTCGTATTCACGACAAAAGATCATCAAATTTAGGGTTGGGTCTAACACTTTTGAAAAATCATTTATTATTTTCTTTCTATTTTCTTATAGTAAAACATTTCAAGAATTTTTTGTGAAATTTTCAAGCCTATTGGAACGAAACTCTGGAAATTATGGACCTTTATCTATGGCTATTTCATTCTACGAAGAAGCAAGAGCTCGGTACACAGGCCCAAGATTTCTACTTCGATTGACTGCAAAAATTGACAAAACATTCTTAAAATGTTTCGTTATAATAAATTATATAGAAAAAATATGATTTTTTGAAAATGTTAGACTCTACGGACTCCCTGGAGTAATTAATCGTTTCCATTTATTTTATAAACGAAAAAATGTAAACAGTTCGTGCTCGCATCGCATCCGACGCAGTCGAAAATTCTTTTACGGTCGCGACGACAGAAACAAAGACAATACAGTGCAGCGAACAATAGAGTGTACGAAATGGGAAAATACGATTTAACAAAGCCTGAAACGTGGCCTACAAGGCCAAATTCAATTTGTATTGATTTCAAGCGCTGCAAAATTAGACCAGCAGCAACCGAAATTGAAATTTTGCTTAAGGAACGAATGCATCTAAACGTTAATGATGTAAGTGAGATTCAATTTAACAAGGCGTCTAACTGTGTCTACATTATGTTCAAACGTGAAAGAGATGCAATTGCATTTGCTTCGGTTAATAACGAGGTGCACAGTGTTGATCTTGACAATGTTAAATATGAAATCCCTGTACATGGTGGACAATGCCATAGAAGTACGCGTGCATGACCTTCCTCCGCAGACCAGCGATGGGTATGTTCGGAAAAGTATGTCGCAGTACGGTGAAGTTCTTTCCATCGAAAGGGAAGTATGGCGGAATATTTTTCCGGGTATCCGGAATGCCATGCGAGTGATACGTATGCAACTACGTAAAGCAATTCCATCTTACATCATTTGTGATCAAGACGGGATACATCCGTGTAAAACGCTGATTACGTATGAAAATCAACTGGTTACATGTCAGTTTTGTGAACAACCTGCACACTACGGCAAACCTTGCACTGAAACTGCAAAAAGGACATCTTCAAACAAAAATAAGGACAACCGCCCAACAACGGAAACTAGTGAGCGCAGTACTCCTGTTGTACCATCAAACCCACCAGCAACTGCAATTAATGCACAACAAGGCGCGTCTATAGCAACTAACAACCAACCCAAGAATGCGAATTACAAGGAAAACGAAGAAAAACGGAAACCAACAACGATACCACCGATGCGACAATGGAGGACGAGACGAGCCACGAACAAAGTACCCCTCACTCATCGCAAGATAAAAATTGAAGCCCCTCTCTCCCTAGAAAAAGGGTGACAACGAGATCCAACGGTAAAAAAATTATTTTATCTAATAAAAACATGGCTCATTCGGCCACGTAAAGCTTGTACGCAAATTGGCCTGAATAAAAAAATTTTATAAAAAAAAAATAGTAGACTATTGAAAACCCTGTCTGATTTGACCCATTCCTGCACCAGCTAACCCGAACGCGTTCTGATGAAGAGATCTAAATATCTGCTGCTGCCTAGATATAAAAGATTAATATTTAACCTTCTCATCATTTTCTGAGCAACACTTGTCGAAGCAACATCGAAGACCTTATGCTGGAATGAAGCGAGCGCCAGTTCCAACCGGGCATATAGCAAAAACACACCAGAAGCCTGCCAGCTGAAGTCGTCAGTCGTCATGGGAGCGCTGCTCAGTTAAGTTGTCCGGAATTTCAGTCGGAATTCATTGTGAGTTCCAAATGCACCTGTTGATTCCGCCTGAAAAGGATTGTTTCATCTTATTTGGAATCCAATTGGAAATCACTATGAATTCCGATTCAAATTTTGGACGAGTTTAGCGCGTGTACACGCCAAGAGCCATCTCAGATTTAAATGCCGATCCTCTTGGTCGTGACAATTCAAGGCCTATTCATTGCCACAGATCATCAAAGAATTAATTGATTTTTTCTATTTCTTACCAAAAGCATCAGATTCATTCATTCATTCGCCGTTACTAACACATTCAATTATGACGGGCAACTCTCCGCTCAAAATCCACATTTGTTTGAAAATTGTTTATATAAATATATTGAATGTTTCTATGTAAATTAAGAAGTCAAGTACGAAACACTTTTTATTGCCATGGGGACCTCCAATTTGTGAAAAAGCTACAAACGAAATCACTTAAAAAGAGAGCTCTCAACTAAAATTGGTTCAGTTTCAAACAACAGACATTACTTTAACCTGCTAGTGGTCGTTTGCATTACTTCGTAATATTTAATTATGTGTCAGATGTTTGTTTTAGCTTATCCGTACTTTAGCGTAGGTGCATCGTTTTAAATTCTATTAGTGAAGAAAGGAAATGCGTGTACAATTTACACAATCGATCAGTTTTATTCGTATTCACGACATCCAGTCATGTCTCTGACAATACCCACCAGTCTTTTCTCATCGTTTAGATCCTAACCCCCTCCCCCCCTCCTTTAGTTAAATAGAAAAATTTAGAATTACTTGCTTAACTATAGTGGGATTTTTTTGGATAGATTGAACCTTTCCTTCTGTGCGCGTGCTTTCCAGAGCAATCTTTAAATATTAGCAAAAATTGTTTCCGTCGTAACAACAAATGCTCAATCTCACTTCTTCGACCGATTCAATCTTTCCCATCGAAGAGAGCCTGAAATCGCCACACGAATATGGAACTGGCGCGATTTATTTAACATGGAATGAACTCCAGTGTGAGAGCAAATATCTCCGTGTATGTACACTGAAAGGAATTACCGGCCACAAACTGAATGGTTTTGGCGATTTTCAGATGGTTTTAATAAGTCGGCCATTCAATATCCCATCTGTAAAAAAAAATGATTTGTATGAAAATCATTGAAAATTGGTTTGAGACGCATACACTTGTAAATTGAATGATTTCAAACTGTAGATGATACTCGTTTCAAAATTAGTCATCACAGCAGCCATATGAAAATTCCTATTCATTTTGTAGTGTGTATGATGTTCGTACATATAACCGCATGCCATAAAACGAATAAATTTAATCTACACCAATCGTCGGATGATAAGAAGATTTTCACTGAGTTTTTGTATTACGTAGTCCTTATAGTGCGAATGACATTAAGATGAAATCAGAACAAATTGGCTCAAATGCACGTTCCCCTGAATATTTGGAGATTTTTGCCTTGCCATCAATTTGTTTTTAGCATCATTTTCCCGATATATAAGAGGGAAGAATTGAAAGGAGATGGTAAGGTTTGGACTAGGAGGATGAGAAAAATTGACGACACAAAAACACAAAGAAGTAAATTCTGAACCTCTACAAGGTCCCGAATAGTCTGCTGTAAAACCTGTTTAGGTTTGTTACTATGTGCGTTCTTACTGATTAACGATGCACAGTTAATAAAACCTCCAACCCCCGAGATGATTTAGAGATTTTACAAAAGCGATACCATTCTACATTTCCGGAAGAATGCAGAACGATTCGCAGTATGTATGAGCAGAAGTAAATTCGGCACCCCATAAAGGATGCCAAACAATCTGTTAAAAACCTATTTAAGGTGAGTACAGAAAGGATTCATTCACTTCAGGAAGAACGATGAGCCCTTCTGATTATAGCTCCTTACCACATTGGGTGAGAAACAAGAGAATATCCTTTAATTGTAGCTCCGCATACACAGACTCAACCAGGTAAGGAGAACCAAAAACCCGGATACGTAGTTGCGTCAATGTGGGACAGTTACATATCAGATGATATGAAGTACCATAATCGCATTTACACAAATCACACGAACAACACTCAGCACGTTGAATAGTAGCCATGTGATAATTGAGTTTGCAATGTCCAGTCAGAGCTCTGACCAGAATACTGCAATGATGCTTGGAAAAATGCAGTAGACACACTGACATTTTTCAGATCAAATCTGGAAAGAATGCTTTTGTCTGAGCGCAAGTTTGCAAGCTGCGCCAGTAGCTGGCATGTTTGGATACAGTCCAAGAACGAATCTTGTGCTTTATCCAACTAGATGAAAGTGGTAAAGCTGGTTCAGGACCAACGAAATCATTCGTTGCACCAGCACTCGCCAACTCATCAGCCCAATCATTTCCAGTAATACCAAAATGGCCGGGTACCCATAAGAAGTAAATAGCATTTGAAATGCTGAGGTCTTCAATTTGAGTTCGACATGCGATCACTAGATTCGACCGTGAGTCATTCGAACTGAGTGCTTTTAAGGCTGCCTGACTGTCGGAACAAAAATAAATTCGTTTACCACAGATCCTCTGCTGAAGTGCCGATTGTACTCCACACAGAATCGCATAGATTTCTGCTTGGAACACAGTACAGTATCTACCAAGTGAATAAGACTGTTCCAGCCTCATTTCACGACAGTAGACACCAGCACCAGCACGACCATTCAACAGAGAACCGTCCGTATAACAAACTATGTGTTCATCAAGTTGTCGTTCCAGACAACCAGACAACCATTCCTCACGAAGAGGATAGCTCACATTAAATGTTTTGAAAGGAAAACTGAATGTGAGAGTTAGGTCACTAGGAGCGAGTAAATACTCATCCCACGTAACCATTTGAGACCACAAGCGAGTGTGGCTGGTAGCATAATCTAAAGGGTTACTGTTCCTAAGCCCTGTAACCTTAAGACGGTATGCACAAGATAATGCTTCTTCTTTTAGGGACACATGTAGTGGTTTAATGCACAGTAGCGCCTCTAGAGCAGCAATAGGAGTTGTCGTGAATGCTCCTGTTATCGCCATTAGGACCATCCTTTGGAGATTATTTAGCCTTGACTTAACTGTCGCAACTTCTCCTTTCTGCCACCATACAAGACATCCATATGCTGAAATTGGTCTGACAATAGTTGTGTAGATCCAATGAATGTATCTGGGTTTGAGTCCCCATGATTTTCCAAAAGCTCGTCTGCATTGGCCGAAAGCCATGCAAGCTCTTTTAATCCTGAAGTCAATGTGAGCTGACCAATTCAGTTTTGAATCAAGAATAACTCCGACGTATTTAACTTGATCAACCACAGTGACCTCTGAACCGAGGAACTGTAACGGACGAGCTCCTGTGATTATCCTACGATGCGTGAAAAGCACCATTGATGTTTTGCCCGGATGTACAGATAATCCAACCTGACAACACCATTGTTCAACAGATCGCAGGGCTTGCTGCATTGAATCAAAGAGAGTGTTAATGCTTATACCGGTCATCAATATATGATAATCGTCGGCAAAACCATAAGTCGAAAATCCAAGGTTATTTAGTTTCCTTAACAAACCATCAGTGACCAGATTCCATAAAAGTGGGGATAGTACACCACCTTGAGGACACCCACAGACACTTAGCTTTCTAATCTCTGCTTGCCGAAGCGATGAACAAAAAAGTCGATTTCTAAGCATTGCGTGTATCCAAATTGTGATACATAAAGGTAGGCCATGACCACGGGCTGCTTCCAGAATTGAATTGAAAGACACGTTATCAAAGGCACCTTCAATATCTAGGAAAACTCCCAAGCAAGATTGCTTTTGTGAAAAGCTTTTCAAAGTTGTACACAACATCATGTAACAGGGTTGTAGTGGACTTTCCACGCTGGTAAGTTCGTTTGCATTCCATGTAGCGGATGCACGCCCAGACTAACATTCCTGATATAGTGATCGACTATGCGTTCCACTGTTTTAAGAAGAAATGAGCTAAGACTGATATGCCTGAAACTCTTCGCTTCCTCAAAGTGTCGCGACCGCCTTTATGAATAAATTTGACAATTATTTCCTGCCAAGCTCTTGGAATATATCCTGTCGCAAGTAAGTATTTTTTTCAAAACATGTTTGAAATGTTTATACCCTTTCTGCAGTAAAACTGAGAAAACTCCATCCTTTCCAGGAGATTTGTACGGAGCAAAACTCTCAACTGCCCAATCCGAAGTGGACAAGTCTCTTCATATGCTGCAACTAAGAGTGAGTTTGCCTCGTCGACAATATTTTACAAATCAATTCGGGTTTCAATTGTTGGTTGGTACCCGTAAAATCTAGTCGCCAAGCCCTCTTCATAGAGGTCCAAGTTTGTAGATTTGGGATTACGATATGTGATAATATAAAATTTAACGTTTGAATGATAAAAAACCTATTTTAATCCACCTAGTGGTGTAATGATGCCTTTATCATATTACCCATTACATCATAAATATAACCGTGAAATTCGCAAAAACAACTGTTTATTGAATAGGAATAGGATAATTTGTTCGGATCTAATCTCACAAACTCTATAAATCCTGTTTAACCTGTAGTTCCGGAACCGAAAGTAGTATCCACAACAAATTAAGGAATTCCGTATGAAACTGTAAGACTTTTCTTTTGAACCTATAAGTTTGTGAAAATCTATTCGGCCATCTCCAAGAAAAGTGAGTGAGATCCTTTTTGCAGTTTCTAATCACTATTTCCAATTCTCCCGAAACCGGATTCAGATGAACGGAATAGCCGAAGTTGGTTCGTTTGCTACCAACAAATATGACCTACAAATTGGAACAGTTTTGAACGTAGTTAAACTTATACTTACTATCTCATGCTCTATTTCGTTTAAACCAATTAAACTAAATCTAACGAAACGAACCTGCGTTTCTGTTACTACTGCGTGCTAAACAGCATGAATCGGCAGCATAAGACATGTAGTAGGATTATTATTATTATTATTATTATTATTATTATTATTTTTATTATTATTATTATTATTATTATTATTAATATTATTATTATTATTATTATTATTATTATTATTATTATTATTATTATTATTATTATTATTATTATTATTGACATCACTACACGACGTGTACGAAATAGAACAAAGCACGCCTTGTTCGTTTTGTGTTTTCTTCTTCTTTCGGTGTTGTACATATTGTCACTCTATATGGCGATTTGAAAACTTTGACACTCATTGCCCTGTAACTGCGGAACCGGAAGTCGAATCCGGATGAAATTTCACAGTAGGTTTAAAGACAGTATGAACTTTAATTCAAATCAAGATTTGTGAAAATCGGTTCAAGCATCGCAGAGAAATCGAAGTAAATTTAATTTTAGGAGTTTCTCTTCTCCACGTTCGGTGCTCTCGGAACAGGAAAAGAGGGGACCAGTAGTGCCGAATTAACTTTTCATGCCCACAAACTAACAAGCTCTGCAAACTAGAAGAATTTATCAGACAGTTTTATGGGATTTGTACCTGTTTTTAACCATCGTTCGTGGAAAAATACTAATAAAATTGGTAATTTTCCACTTATCACGCTTTAGTTCCGGAACCGGAAGGCGGATCCTGATAAAATGTTCCACAAATTTTTAGGATATTATAAGACCTTTCATTTGAATCTAAATTTGCGAAAATCGGTTGAGTTGTTCCAGAGATAATTGAGTGTTAGCTTTTATTAAAATTTTCACATATTACCATATAACTCCGGAACCGGAAGTCACATTGAAACGAAATTCAATAGCAAGCTATGAGACTATAATACCTTTTATTTGAATCTTAGTTTGTGAAAATCGGTTCAGCCATCTCTGAAAAAAGTGAGTGCATATTTTTTTCACTGTTTTGGTACATATCATCCTATATCTCCGGAACCGGAAGTCGGATCGGAATGAAATTCAATACGGGCTATGGAACTATGAGACCTTTCATTTGAATCTTTGTTTGTGAAAATCGGTTTGGCCATCTCTGAGAAAAGTGAGTGCATATTTTTGTTACATACACACACATACACACACTCACACACACACACGTACGGACACACACACTCACACACACATACATTTGCTCAGTTCGTCGAGCTGAGTCGAATGGTATATGACATTCGGCCCTCCGGGCCTCGGTTAAAAAGTCGATTTTCACAGTGATTGCATAGCCTTTCTATATGAGAAAGGCAAAAAGATGTACTTATGATCAGACAACGAAGGTTCGAGCTGTCTTTGTCATCAATAGTCATACCAACTGTGACAGCACAAATATCCCGAGTTGTGAGCTCCGATATAAGAGAAACATCGAGAGCACTATTTGCAAGTATGCATGCTCGAGGCATTTCACGTGGATTAGTCATAGCGTTTTTGTTGAAGGCAACAAAGACTGGGTTTAATAATTTTCCAACGTAGAAGTTTCCCCTTTGGAAATATGGTTCTTGAACCAAAGCTATAGAAGCTTTACCTTCTTGCAAAAGTCTGGATAGATTCATAGTTGCTGTACGTTTATGCTGGAGATTGGTTTGTGCTACTCTAACCATTATAAATTAAAGTAATGAACACTCCATCTCCATCACTTATCGTACAAAAACCAGAACTATTCTTAGCTAGTTGGGAAACCGCTACCGACACTACACGGCTATCTAGGCTGTTCAGAGAGGGAAGTTGACATTGATGATCAACTTCAATGGATGGCCGAACAGCCGACAAGAAAAAATGACTTGGGTGAGCAAAAAAAAGGTTCCAAGGATTGGTTTGCCACCCCCCTAAAAATGTTGCGCCCGGGGCGAGTGGCACAATTAATCTGTTTATAGTTTGTATCGACTAACAGTATCACCAACGACATGACCTGACACTCCGAAGGAAAGTCGTCATTAAAAGTGCTCGTAAACGATTGACCACCGGTTACCATAAATTGAGTGACCCCTAACTAATGTAAAAATATTTTTTTTGAGCAACAGTTCTAATTGCTATGAATTAGTTACCAAGGTGTCCTTGTTAAAATAAAAAAAAATAGTCTTTAAATGTATCGGAATCGTGATTTTGAGTTTCTGACCCGTACACAATTTCAGAGCTAAGAAAAAGTTGTTTTTCCAGAGAACAATGTGAGAATCAGTTCGAACCGAAATAGAATACTGAAATTCTTGAGTTTTTAATGAAAAGACTGTTTTTTCTATCCAGGAATATGCCATCACTGTAGAGCACACTCAGATATCACTAACGAGGAAGGCGAGTCATTCTAAAAACCATTTAATTGAAATTAGTATCAAGCAAATGTCAGAGTTCGAAATATATAAGGCTTGACTAATAAGAGCACTCATTGACTCTTAGCGTGAAAATGGAATGTCTGTAAACTTAAGGATAATTTGATGCTTTAAAATCACATACGCATCAAATACAAATAATACGCATGTTCATATTATACAATATATTCTTATTATTTATTACATAAGACTAAATTATTTTAGATTTTGGAACTCAAATTAATTTCACGCGAAGAAAATGGCTACCTTCATATCAAGGACGACGCAAGAAAGGTTCTAAACCTGCAAAATTATTTTGAATACTATTTAAATTTCTTGTTAGTTGGAAGTCAAACAAATAAACCTCGGGGCTCTTGGTTTTCGGTTCCGAAAACATCGGAAGTATTGTTCGAAACACTCCACATACAAAAACAAACAATATCTCATGTAAATAATAATAAGCAAGGAATCGGTGTAATGGATTCGGTATATCTGGTTTACGTTTTTAATATAATTGACTCATTACAGTTTGCTTTCTTTTCTTGACTTTTGTTTACAACATAACATTCGTCATTTGGCTTTCAGATTTTGTTCTCTCCAAAAATTTTCGGAATCTTCCACCATGGATAGGAAAGCTTTATTAAAGATGTTCCGACCGGTCGGGCTTGCTCTAACCGGCTCTTGGTAGTCATGAACTGTGATATTGATTCAATTCAAACTTTAGCTACAGGGATATAGATTTTGATTTCGACATATATTGAATATATTTGTTTTCGTTGCGCTGTAGTCTTCATTGAAAGATTAGCTAAGACCAAAATTCATCCATCTCGGCTTGAATCTGGTTTAACTGCGATTATGGTATCATATTTCAATTTTATATGACAGCTGATAGAAACTGTACTGGTAGAAAAGTGCAAGAAACGGTGCAGTACATTTTGAAAACTAATTATTACTTAATACAGGATTTTCCACTACAATTGCCTCTGGGCTCTGTCAGCGGCCAAAAACTTCCTCGGTAAAATATTCGACTTGTAAAATGGCATCAAAATTTTTTTTGTTTATATTCTTAAACCTGTTTAAAAAACAGTAACCAAGGTTATGATAACTGTTATTCCGAATCAATAATTCATCAACTTGTGTTGCCAGTTTCAAGTTTTTTTTCAAGAAATTTCGTTTTGACATTACCAGTTACTGAGGGGTAGTTAAATTTGCGATACAGTTTCGATAGACAAGTGGCAGGTCGTGTCGTCGGTATCACTTCACTTCAATGTTCGATCACAACTGACACGGGCACTAAAATGTCCACGAGAACGACTGAAAAACAAATTTTCATTCTTCGAAATATTAGACGAAAAAAACGAATTTTTTTCCGTCCGCTCTAGCGCATAGCCTACTGAGCAATGAAGTTTTTGAGTTATCTATGGTTATCTCACACTGTTGAAAATTTAATTACAAATACCTAATCATATTACTGATAGCTTGTGGAAAAAATATGTTGTTGGGTTAAGTACAAAAAGAGATATTCACGATTAATTTTCACTCATTCTTATACGGGGTAAATTTTGAAAAGGCGCCCATAGTAAAGTAAGTCATATTCACGACAAAATCTTGTTCATCATAAAAATTATTAGACTCCTATCACACTACACTGGCACAGAACAAGTTCGTTAACTTAGTAATGGATTAATCTTGCTTAGGCCCTGTATCACAGAAGATGGTAACCCTACATACATCAATTCCAGCCAGTAAGATCTCTATTTGTATTTTTCAGAAATGTTTAATTTTGTTTAATTTGCGAAGAGTACTCAACCCAAGATTGTTTTATGCTGACACGAGTTTGGATCAACACTGATAACATATGTGGCATTTACTGGTATAAAAATGTCCGTGCGGGTAGGCAAATTTCAGTTCACCGTGAACTTGGTTCGTATTCGGATTTCTCTGAAAAGATGGCTATCTTATACCGATTGGCAACGGTAGGCCTTTTTGTACTTATTTCACTGATCCAGATCGATGCTGCTATAGATGTGGCTAAATTGAGAAGCATACGTTCTGTAAATCCACTCATTGCAAACAGCGCATGCGACACTGGAAAACGATTTGGTTGTGCCGATTGCTCTACAGTTCAGGTAAGTGAAATGTACTAAAACGGATACTTCATTGACTTGGAAAATAAAATTAAAAAACAAAATCAAACTGGTCTATTCCATCACAGGTTTGTCAGTGGGATGGTACTGCGATAGAAACTTCAAGGTATCGATGCGACTCGTTGAATTCTTCTCAACCTTTTTGCAACGGGAATTCTGGTGAATGTAGTGCAGCGCCAACAGGTCCCTGTATCAAATCCAGTGAGCTCTGTCCAGCAGAAGGAATATATCCCAGTAAGTATCGTCTAATATTTCACCAAACATCGAATTCTAAAGCCACCTACCTACAACAGATCCTACCAATTGTCACGAGTACATATACTGCGACGCCGCAAAAAATGCGTACGCTATTCAGTGTGCTTCCACCGATGTCTACAACCACACGGAGCAGGATTGCGTACGATCGACATCTTCCAACAGCTGTTTCGCGGTGAACTGTGCCACCGCAACATCGCAAAATCAATGGTTCTCCTACACTCCGACACCGAAGCTGTACGTATTCTGCTCTAGCACGGTCGGCGCAATGACTTTCGAGTGCACCGGAACTAATGTTGCCTTCAATGCGAAGACGAAGAAGTGTGAGTTTAGTTGTCCGAAATCCGGAAGATTTGCCATTCCTGGTGAACCAACAACTAGCAAGCGTTACTATCAATGCACATTAGGCTCTAATAACGTGGTAAGTTGTAGAGGAAAAATATCACCAAAAAAACACATAACTATAACTATTTAAATATTGTAGCTTACGTATGCAATTCAAGAGTGCCCCAATGGACTAATTTTCGACACAACCACACTGAAATGTATCACAGCACCGTCTACGGGTGGCGGCGATGGTGGCGACATTTAAGCCCTGAATTTGAATTTGCGTTACCGTCAGAATAAATGAAAATGTATTATTCAATTGTTATACTGTTTTCGTATTTTTGATTTTCTCATAGAGAAAGTCTGGGTATCCACTGTGAAAACCGTCTTTCTACCAAGGCCGGGTCGCCCAAGTGTCAAAAACCATTCGAATCAGTTCGTCGATATTGAAAAATGTCTGGGTGTATGTAACGCAAATGTGCATTCAATTATCTCAGAGATTGCTGGACTAATTTTCATAAGCTTTGAATGAAAGACCTTTTAGTTCTTGGGCCTTCAACTGAAATTTATTCGTATCAGATATCTGGTTCCGGAGCAACGGCGTATAATGTTCAATTAAATGAAAAAAATCACACTCGATTTTTTCCAACAACACTAGATCAAACCTAGATTAGAATTCAAGGGCTCATAGTCCCTTAGTCTGCTGATGAATTTCATCCGAATCCGAGCCTCGGTTAAAGAGTAACGAGATGGAATGTGGTCCGAGTGAAAATTTTTCTCCTAAATCCACCAAATGATGAGATAATACCTTTCGCAAGAAAATCAAAAAAGTTATTTTAAAACTTTTTGTCGTGAATACGACTTACTTTACTATGGGACGCCTTTTCAACATTTACCCTCTGAGAGAGTGATAAGCTTTTGATCGTGAATATCTCTTGTTGTATCTAACGAATCAACATAATTTTTGCTACATGCCATCGGAAATATGATCACAATTTTATGATAAAATTTTCGTTGTGTGACATAATCTCAAACAATTTAAACTTTACCTTTTCTGAAATGTTTGGTATAAACGAGTATCAAAGAGGATAATTCATAAGGCGCGTTTGCCTTTCTCGTATTTTGAAAGCTCATAGCTCAGTGATCTGTGAAAGGAATTATATAACCTAACTACCAATAGAATCGAATCTTTTCAACTTAAACGTTTATAGCAACATTATTGAAGTATTTCAATAGTTCACTATTGAAAAACCTGTCTCATATGACCCATGTCAAAACCAGCAAATCAGAACGCGTTCTGAGGAAGAGAACAAGATATCTGCTGCTGTACAACAAATTGTTCGAAAAAAATGTTCCGAACAGTGCTTAATATCGTAGTGAGTTCCACAATTTGGTCCTTTTGAAAGGCAGGAATGTATTCCGTACAGCATCTTGATAGTTTCTTTCAATGAAGCGCAAATCCGAAATGAAATAATCGAAATCAAAATTCTATATGCTCCTATTTTTATATCCGTTAGGACCGCCCATTAGTGAAAAAGCTACAAACGAAATCACGTAAAAATAAACTTCTCAACAAAAATTGGATCAGTTTGGATTCTATCGCCACTGCGAGCAGATGTATTGTGTGTCGTTTGCAAAGCTAGTTTCACTTCCGACAAGAGCGATTACGTCACAGCTGCCAGTTGTTTGCATTGGTGAAAAACAACGAAAAGAGGACAACGGTTGAGGCAAATCTAAGGTAATTATCCTCAGTTTTGTGCAAATCTAGAAGAGTTTGATTATATTTATGACTTTATCGCTGTGTGAAATTCACAGTAATCGAGATCAAGTGAAGCCTTCTTTGTTTTTGCGAAAAATGCGAAAAATGCGAAAAAAGGGAATGCTTGCATAATTCATACAATTGATCAACTAATTGATACTCCGAAATGTTAAGGAATATGTCAGTTGTTTTCGTATGCACGACATCCAGTTATGTCTCTGACATTACCCACCCGCCTTTTTTTAATCGAAAACATTCATTCAGAATGATTCGGGTAGCTTACAAGAGCGTGCTTGGGTAACATAACTGTAATAAAAATTTTGAACTAGGTCACTTTCTGGAAAAATGTGTAGATAAAAGAAAAACCTGTCTTAATCCACCTAGTGGTGTAATGATACCTTTCTCATATCAATCATACTATCATATATAAAACTGTGGTATACTTCAGAATAATTTTCTTCATTTTCTTCGATTCTTGAAAAATATAAAAAATATATCAGATAATCGGCATCATTTCTCAAACCAAGCACTTGACATTTGCGTTGCCTTTTTGTATGGGCACACTGATGCTGATCTAAAAAAGCCTTCTTAATCCACCTAGTGGTGTGATAATGCCTTTCTCTTTTCTCAAAACAGTCTCACAAAAATATGTTTTATCTTTTTATTAAATAATTTGTGACACTAGCAAAGCCTTGGTATTACATTTCTCTAGTAAAATGCATTGAACCGTCAACCCAGGTCTTTTTTGTGACACTAACTTGGGCTTATTTTTGACACCAATGGATTCAGATTGATTCGAGTAGTTCACAAAAGAATTCTTCAGTATTTATATCTCATAGTAGGCATCATTTTTCCAAACAAGCACTTGACATTTAATAATAATAATAATAATAATAATAATAATAATAATATTAATATTAATAATAATAATAATAATAATAATAATAATAATAATAATAATAATAATAATAATAATAATAATAATAATAATAATAATAATAATAACAATATAATATAATATAACTACAGAAAACAGATATCCAAGCTAGTACAAACATTTTTTAAAAACCTGTGTAAAGCATACAAATGAAAATCCGTTAAAAATCTCCGATTGCACACGACTTTGCACGTATGAATGTCTGTCGGATATCTGTTCTCTGTGATATAACATAATATAAAATAATATAATATAGCACAATATAATATAACATTACACAATATATTCAAACAATATACTATAACATAATACAATATAACACAATACATATACCTACAATATAATATAATATAATATAATACAATATAATATGATATAATGCAATGCAATATAATACCATACAACATAATATAACACAATAAAATATAATATAAGAAGGTAGTATATGAAATAATATGCTATGATACACTGTGTAGCAGTTGATGTCGCAGTGTAAGTTATGCTCTTCTTTCGTCGCAGTACTGCAGCAAATATAATATTTCTTTTTTAATAATAATAATTGTAATAATCATAATAATAATAATAATAAAAAACATAATAATAATAACAATAATAATAATAATAATAATAATAATAATAATAATAATAATAATAATAATAATAATAATAATAATAATATAATACAATGTAATAAAATTCAATCAAATATATAACAAATAATGCAAATATATAACAAACAACAGAACCACATGTTGCAATATACTATTAGAAATATGGGACTTTAGGATGGGCTTCAAACTACAAGCCATTTTGCACCCTCTCATTCTGCTACTAACGCAGAAGGCGATAGCACCCAGTCGACGCCGTTCTATTCACGAAATGTCATCACACGGGGAGGCATGAGATAAGAACTTGTGAGGATTTAGTTATCTCACCACTTAACGACCATAAATATTTTTGAGCAGCAAATGACTAAAAAAGTCATCTTTTTCTTCAAAAACAAAAATGGTTGTACGAGTCTGCGTTGCCAGGTCATTTTTCCAAAAATCTGTATTCGGCGCAAAAATCTATCTGTACCATATCAATATCAGAATCTCTTCTACATAAGTAGTAAAAAATGTCACCAAGATGTGAGCAAAAAAGGTCCCACGACAACCTTTTCTCATGTCTATTCAAGCTAAAAACCAAAATCGGTACTTATCATACAGTGAATTATCCTTATTTTGGGAGTACATATCTGTATTGCGGTATAGAGGTCAAAAATCTGTATAAATTCCGAGAAATCGGTATACCTGGCAACGTTGGTACCAGTTTTCAGTTTTGTATTATTATTATTACATGGCTACTTTGATGGAATGTCAATTGACATAGTAAAACGTGATTATTCCACCTAGCAGTGAGATGATACCTTTTTTTTATCATTCCGCATGTGTTGTTTGCATGAATATTCTTCGGTTTTTCAGTTTTCATGACATTATATTAATATATTCTAACGATTATGTTGCCAAAAACGAACCGTGCTAAAATCGGTCCGAGGTAAAATGTCATGAAAAAGGATGCTGTACACAGTCTTTTTGGTACTTAGAAACAATTGTATGTAACAGTATAAAAATCGTGTTTTAAGTTGCTCCCAAGCATTTATTTGCCATACAGCGCTCAAAACTTCTACTGCTGGAATAGGGGTAAAAGTCGCTTACACAAAAATTGCTATATCTCCGTCAAAAATGGACGGATGTTAACAATCTAGGGCTTGTTGGATAGCTATTACCGTGCGGAATCTAAGTCTGAAAATATATTCTGTTTTCAAGGTCAAATGTGACAGATACTGACATAAAACTTCGTATAACTCAAAAAGTAAACATCCGATCTTAAAACCATTCAATAGCGTTTTGGGTGACGGGGAGACCTTTCATTTGCGACTAGTTTGATCAAAATCGGTCCAGCCATCTCTGAGATCTCGACCTCTTTGTTGACAACACACATACAGACACACACACATACACACACACGGACATTTGCTCAGTTCGTCGAGCTGAATCGATTGGTATATGACATTCGGCCTTCCGGGCCTCGGAAAATTTTTCGAAAGTTTGAGCGAATTCTATACCTATTTTTTATATATATAAAAAAAGGTAAAAAGGGAAGAAAAATGCTAGCAGGATTCTGCTTTACTGACAATTATGTCATATTATTTCGGGAAAACATGTTTTAATGTGACGTTTCTGAATATGAAATAACGCAAAAGTAAAACATGTTGTTTCGCTTAAAACAGGGGTTCCCAAAGTGGTCGATATAAACCCCTTGGGGTCGATATCCTTTTCGCGGGGGTCGACGAAAACGAAAACTGACTATGGGGGTCGACGAGGTCTAGAAATCGACCCCCTAAGGTTTGATATAAGTTGTTATTTGGAATATTTTTGCTAAAAAAGTTGTGTTTATTTGACCATCCACAGAAATTAGTTAGTATTTTACATCAATATTAAAAAAGCAAGAAATTGAATTTTCAAAGGAATTTGTTGATGGGGGTCTGAGGCCTAAGTTAATTTAAGTAAAGGGGTCCATCACCCAAAATAGTTTGGGAACCCCTGGCTTAAAACATGAAACTTGTTTTAACTCATAGTGTGAACATAGTACAACCCTTAAATGAAATCAACTGTTACATGAAAGTTCCGAAATCGAAAAAAGAATTTTGATGCCAAAAGTTTTAGAATTGCATAAAACGTCGAGATTTAGCGCCATGCCGAAAAAAATTTTATCAAAAAATCGGCTTTCTGCGACTTAGAAAAAACATCAAATTTTTTCTAAGCCTTAGAAAGTCGATTTTTTTCAAAAAAAAATTGTTTTAGATAACACTAAATCTTGACGTCTCATGCAATTTTAAGATTTAGGCATCAAAAAAATTTTCGATTTCGGAAATTTCATGTACTCCCCCTCATGGTACTTTTTCAAGATCGAAAATTTTAAAACTTTAACCGCTGGGGCATGTCTTACCTCTTACCCATGTTCGATTTAGCTCAAATTTTGCATGAGGACTTTTTTCGAGCTGCTTAAACTTTTGAGCATTAGAGCTTTACGAAATTAGAGGTGATCCCAAAAGATTGGCACCCTTATATATATTGGAGCGATAAAAAACAACGTCATTTGATATTTGAACTTAATCAATGACCCAATAGTAGCTTTCAAACGAGCCCAGGCTTGTTAAAATCGGTTCAACCATCTCCGAGAAACTTGTGCGATAAAAAAAAACAACGCGTTTTGTCGGTTACGTCCCCTACACCATCACATCTCAGAAACCACAAATCACAGACATTTGATCTTTGAACTTTATCAATGACTAATAGCTTTGGAAGACGATTTTCTCGTTAAACCATTCACAAAACAGTTTTTAAAGAGGCACCCTGCGTTTACTACGAAAAATTAATATAACTCAATCAATTGAAGAGGTACGCAGATGGCATTTTCAGCAAAGTTGCTCAAAACAAAATCTTCTACAACTTTACTGCGAAGTGCAATGATTTTAAAATTCAATTAAGAAAGTTAGAATCTAGATTTAAATTCAAACATGGACCACTCTAATGATCTTTTACATCAAAAGATACAAATTTAAGTTTAAGCTAAATTTAAGTTTGGAATTATTAAAACATTAATTTCAATAACTTACTTGTCAAACCCGTCTCGAAAATGCAAATTGTATTGCAAATTTAAGAATTCTATTGATATCCACTCACCAAGCATGGATAATTAGTATCTATAATTCTTTAAGAAGTTACTGATACGATATGCACTTTAAAAACTAGATATTTTTGAGGAACATCCTACAAACCAATTGTAATTCCATATAAAAAGATCTTGACCGAATATTATTCAGTTCTTTTATCAAATGATTTGGACGTTTTAATCAGCGAGATGAAATATTGTCATCGTGCCAAAGGTTTTGATCTGTAATCTGTAAGGTTTTGTTGCATAAATATCTGTTTATTAATCCTATTTTTGTGTATTACATCAACATTTTATAGTACAAGTGTTTTGACCCTTTGGCCTTTCATCTTTGTTGTTCATACGATTCGTTATTAATAGTAGGTGTTTTAGTTACTCTTGTTTTACATACTAATGTTTAATCATAATATTTATTATATTGCAATAGGCATGAAAATCAGTTATAAGAGCATTTTGACTACAAATGATGAATATAGTTATCGTCTGGGGACGGGTATACCGTGATGGATAAGTCGATGTCTTTCACGTAGCTCACCTGGGTTCGAATTTTCTGGCTCAAAGAGGTGAATGCACTCTATAATCGAAACAAAAAAATTATCGTCTGTCTCACTAGCGAACAAAACATGTCGTAAGCCCACTACATTCAACCACTGAAAATTTTCCGTGTTTCTATGTGTCGGTTTTGTACGATACATTTTGTGCGACGATTCATTCAATTCATGCGATTGAAATTTTGCGCGCCTTACATTGACACTGATATCCATGCTTAATACTCAATGCTTGTTCATACCAAACACTTAAGAAAACTTCAATTTTGAATTATCTGTGGTTATCCCATAATACTGAAAATTTTAATCATAATTTGCTGACCCATTTTTCGATGGCATGGAGAAGAAATTATGTTGTTGCCCACAACACAACAAGAGATATTCACGATCCAGTCGGTGTTGAACAGTCGTTCGCACCGCACGCGTATAGCTCTTGGCTCCTGGAAATTTTTTCTGGCTACCTAGAGTTTCATTGATTCAAGGCTAACAGTCTTTTTAAAGACTACCAATTTGTCAGCCTTTCCCAAGGCTATACAAAGAGTGATATTTGAGTGACTAAGTGATACAAAGAGTGATATTGGAGTGACTAAGAAATTAATCAGCCTTTTTTAAGGCTAACTATTCAAAGAACTATTCTTCGAACTAATCAGTCTTTATCAAGACTTTTCTAAACTAGGAGTCTAATCGAAGATTAATTTAGCCTAGTTAATTTAATTTAAATTTTCATTCATTTCAAAAATGCCTGCGTCCAACCGGAAAGGCAACAAGCCTAAGGCTAAAAATAATTCAATACGGAATAAATCACAATCCGTTATTCAACATTTTTTCAATAACATTCACGATCTTATAGAATCTGAATGTAAAAATAAAAGACAACGGACGGATTTCTCTTCCGTTGGTTCTATGCCGTCTAACAGTATTTACGAGATTCTTCCTTAATCCAATTGTAGCGACATAGAAGAAAATTCTTCAAAAATTCTCAAAATGGACACTTGTCGTTCTGGGAAGAAACATCAATCTTCAAAGCTACTACTTTTCTCCCGGAAGTAAAAGTCTCATTTCAAATCGGACGAAGAGGAGAATGTCGAGTCTTGGTTGATGGATTGGAAGATTACGAACGTCTTATTCGATATTTGTCCGAGAAACTTCATAAATTTTATTCATATGATATAAAATCAGACAGACCCTTCAAGGCTGTCTTGAATGGCTTATCAAATGATCAAAGTACTGATGAAATTAAAAATGAACTAAAAGAATTGCTTGGTTTTTCCCCTTCCCAAGTAATACTTATGAAAAAAAAAGAGCGAATGGTACTTCTAAACCACACTCTGGAATTTCCCATGAACTTTACCTAATACACTTCAATCGAAGTGATGTATACAATTTGAAAACTTTAGAAAAAGTACGTTTCATTTCCCACATTAAAATTCATTGGGAACATTATAAACGGCATAATCGTATTGAAAATTTACCGCAATGTCGTCGTTGCCAAGGCTTCGGTCATGGAACCAAAAATTGGATATACGGTGTTTGAATTGTGGTAAATCGCATTCGAAAGACGTTTGTTCAATGAATGAAACCACTGATAAATTTTCATGTTCAAATTTCAATGGAAATCATAAATCCAATTATTTGAAATGTCCTGAAGTTCTTAAGAAAATGACATTAAAGACATTAGACTTCGAAAGTAACTTATTTTATCTGATAGCCTCGTTGAGACTAGAGACATTTGTGCTAAAGCTTTTCCAACCACTTAGCTCAGACGATCGAAGAGCATTTTTGTAAGCCCTTCGAGCCGATACGAATGCCTCCGACCCATCTCTGCGTCGGTAGTTTCAAGCTCTTCTGCATAGTTTTCTTTAGTCTAGCAAGTTCAGCATTCCACCAAGGAGTTCCTCTAGTAGCTCGCACAATCCGAAGTGGACAAGTCTCTTCATATGCTGCAACTATGAATGAGTTTGTCTCGTCGACAATATTTTCCAAATCAATTGGGGTTTCAATTATTGGTTGGTACCCGTAAAATCTAGTCGCCAAGCCCTCTTCATAGAGGTCCCAGTTTGTAGATTTGGGATTACGATATGTGATAATATCAAATTTAACGTTTGAATGATAAAAAAAGATGTACTCATGATCAGACAACGAAGGTTCGAGCACATCGGAGACGAGCCAATTCACCAACTCATGCGCAATTCTATCAGAGCAGAGATTTACGTCCAAAACCTCCTCTCTTCCAGATCTCGCAAAAGTTGGACGATTTCCTGCATTGACTATGTGCAAGTTTGTACTGCTCACAAATTCCATCATATCAGAGCCTCTCGAATTTATATCTGTGCTGCCCCAAATGATATGGTGAGCATTTATGTCACTGGCGATTATAAGAGGTAAATCACTTTTGCAGCAGTATAATACAACCTTTTCGAAGTCATCGCTTGGCGTTATGCGGCAAATATGCCGAACAATAGACATATTTCCTGCACGGAACCACCAGCAATCCCATTTCAACCAGAATATTAGTTGATTTTCTGAATTCGATTGGTTAAAATTTGGTACAACTAATCGATTGTTGTTTTAACTAAACTGTCATTTTTGTTTTTCGATTAGAAGAAACGATGGTTGAAACAACTAATTTAATTGGTTGTAAAAAAAACTGTCAATTAGTAAGGACACATACTTTTCAATTACAATAAATATTTAAGTTAAAATAACTGGCGTTGTTATTGAAACAAAATTCTGTTAGTTGAAAAATAAATCGGTTTTATTTGTTTTAGACATTGCAAATAGTTGAATCGACTCGAACAATGTTATTGATTTGCGAAAATAATCGAAATATACTTACAGATACACGTCATGATCTATTTGAAATAAGTTCGGTATGTTGAGATTCATGAAATAAATATCGTTGTTAAAATATAAACAGTATTTTATATTGACATGTAATATCAATAGGGCTGGGAAAACCACCGATCACTGCTGATTTCAAGTGATCTTAACCAAGGAATAAATTATCATTACGAAATCAGAACTGATCTGATCTCTAAGTGATTTTGATTTTTGTATGATCATGATCATGTCAAGTCGAGATCAGTAAAGATCTAAATTCTAAGAAAAATACTTCTAATTTGATCGGAAATGATTGATGTAGAAACACGTTTTTAATCAGCAAAAGTGCCCGGAGGGGCGAGTAAATTAGCGAAATTATTAAATTTACCTAAAATGAGTATTGAAAGATGATGCCTTCAAACGGTTGAACTAAAGTTATGCACTGATAATTTTAGTCAATTTATGTGAGCTTGGGGGCATCAACCGCTGGGAAATGGAATTTTGCGACGGCGCCATTTAATCGCAGCGCGTTCTGTGTGTTTGAACCCCTTCGCTCCTGTTACTTTTATAAATTAAATTCATGTCAAAAAGCGTTTTATTGCTAATGCATGAACATCATCATCGGTATCAAACAGCTGGAAGTAAAACAGTCTGCTGGAAATAAATCAATGATCGAATTTGAAGCATAAAATTTTTGCGGATACCTGAAAGTTTACGAGATGATCATTCATTAACATTTTCTAACTCGTCATTAAATCTTTTTCATCTTAAACAAGGTTAACTTTATCACAACACCGCTGTTAGATAAAGACTTGTTATGGAATCGTAAATTTCTCAAATCGAATGCACACAATTTCACCAAACGCTTTAATCATCGATGTTGTTTTCATTAACATTTTGAAGCGACGCGAACAGATTTCAACTAAAAAGGTGGTTGATTTTGCATTGCGATTATTGTTTTGCTTTCAACTATCTCCGGCATTTGACAGCATTCAAAACAACATTTTTTTCAACTACTTGAATATATGAATATCAAATCCATATTGGTTGAATCAAAAAGAAATTAGTTAAATCAACTATCGCAAAAATCAAAAACTGCGATATCGCAATTTTATGATCGAAGGGTTCTCCGTGTGTCTTTACCATCAATAGCCATACCAACTGTGACAGCAGTTGTGAGCTCCGATATGACAGAAACATCGAGAGCACTATTTGCAAGTATGCATGCTCGAGGCATTTCACGTGGATTAGTCATACCGTTTTTGTTGAAGGCAACAAAGACTTGGTTTAACAATTTTCCAACGTAGAAGATTCCCTTTCGGAAATATGGTTCTTGAACCAAAGCTATAGAAGTTTATACGTTTATGCTGGAGATTGATTTGTGCTACTCCAACCATTATCAATTAAAGTAATGAACATTCCATCTCCAACACTTACCGTACAACAACTAGAAGAAACCAAATATATTGGCTTATAACCGCCTGTAGCGAACCATGTAAGGATTATTTTAAATGCTTTAATCATTTAAATCCCACGAGTTGCGAAGAAAGAAGTCGTCCACTGTGCCAGAGCTTCGCTTAACACGGTAAGGGAAAACCTCAAGATATTCCGTTCACGACTGCATTGTTTAACCTTCTGCAGCCATTCAGTCATCGGCACGGAAATACACCTTGACATAGGAGTTCCTATTTTTGTGGCCTTTTACAACATGGAACAGGATCAATTCTTGGTTGAAAATAATTCCGCCGGATGCCACACGGCTTACCTGTTTGGTGGACTTATACCAACGGCAGATGGACCGTAGTGTTATTTTTAGCCAGTTGGGAAGCCGCTACCGACACTACACGGCTATCTAAGCTGCTCAGAGAGGGAAGTTGACATTGATGATCAACTTCAATGGATGGCCGAACAGCCGACAATAAAAGATGACTTGGGTGAGCAAAAAAAAGGTTCCAAGGATTGGTTTGCCGCCCCCCTAAAAATGTTGCGCCCGGGGCGAGTGGCACAATTAATCTGTTTATAGTTTGTATCGACTAACGGTATCACTTCACTTTAATGTTAGATCACAACTGACACAGGTACTAAAATGTCCAAGAAAACGACTGAAAATCAAATTTTCATTCTTCGAAATATTAGACGAAAAAAACGAATTTTTTTCCGTCCGCTCTAGCGCACAGCCTACTGAGCAATGAAGTTTTTGAGTTATCAATAGTTATCTCACACTGTTGAAAATTTAATCACAAGTTCCTGATCATATTACTGATAGCTTGTGGAAAAAATTATGTTGTTGGGTTAAGTACAACAAGAGATATTCACGATTAATTTATACCCATTCTTATACGGGGTAAATTTTGAAAGGGCGCCCATAGTAAAGTAAGTCATATTCACGACAAAATCTAGTTCATCATAAAAATTATTAGACTCCTATCACACTACACTGGCACAGAACAAGTTCGGTAACTTAGTAATGGGACTTTTGAAGATTGGAAAAATCTTGCTTAGGCCCTGTATCACAGAAGGTGGTAACCCTACATACATCAATTCCAGCCAGTAAGATCTCTATTTGTATTTTTCAGAAATATTTAATTTTGTTTAATTTGCGAAGAGTACTCAACCCAAGATTGTTTTATGCTGACACGAGTTTGGATCAACACTGATAACATATGTGGCATTTACTGGTATAAAAATGTCCGTGCGGGTAGACAAATTTCAGTTCACCGTGAACTTGGTTCGTATTCGGATTTCTCTGAAAAGATGACTAACTTATACCGTTTGGCGACGGTAGGCCTTCTTGTACTTTTTTCACTGATCCAGATCGATGCTGCTGTAGATGTGGCTAAATTGAGAAGCATACGTTCTGTAAATCCACTCGTTGCAAACATCGCATGCGACACTGGAAAACGATTTGGTTGTGCCGATTGCTCTACAGTTCAGGTAAGTGAAATGTACTAAAACGGATACTTCATTGACTTGGAAAATAAAATTAAAAAACAAAATCAAACTGGTCTATTCCATCACAGGTTTGTCAGTGGGATGGTACTGCGATAGAAACTTCAAGGTATCGATGCGACTCGTTGAATTCTTCTCAACCTTTTTGCAACGGGAATTCTGGTGAATGTAGTGCAGCGCCAACAGGTCCCTGTATCAAATCCAGTGAGCTCTGTCCAGCAGAAGGAATATATCCCAGTAAGTATCGTTTAATATTTCACCAAACATCGAATTTTAAAGCCACCTACCTACAACAGATCCTACCAATTGTCACGAGTACATATACTGCGACGCCGCAAAAAATGCGTACGCTATTCCGTGTGCTTCCACCGATGTCTACAACCACACGGAGCAGGATTGCGTACGATCGACATCTTCCAACAGCTGTTTCGCGGTGAACTGTGCCACCGCAACATCGCAAAATCAATGGTTCTCCTACACTCCGACACCGAAGCTGTACGTATTCTGCTCTAGCACGGTCGGCGCAATGACTTTCGAGTGCACCGGAACTAATGTTGCCTTCAATGCGAAGACGAAGAAGTGTGAGTTTAGTTGTCCGAAATCCGGAAGATTTGCCATTCCTGGTGAACCAACAACTAGCAAGCGTTACTATCAATGCACATTAGGCTCTAATAACGTGGTAAGTTGTAGAGGAAAAATATCACCAAAAAAACACATAACTATAACTATTTAAATATTGTAGCTTACGTATGCAATTCAAGAGTGCCCCAATGGACTAATTTTCGACACAACCACACTGAAATGTATCACAGCACCGGGTGGTGGCGGTGGTGGCGACATTTAAGCCCTGAATCTGAATTTGCGTTACCGTCATAATAAATGAAAATCTATTATTCAATTGTTATACTTTTTTCGTATTTTTGATTTTATCATAGAGAAACGCTGAGTATCCACTGTGAAAACCGTCTTTCTACCAAGGCCGAGTCGCCCAAGTGTCAAAAACCATTCGAATCAGTTCGTCGATATTGAAAAATGTCTGGGTGTATGTAACGCAAATGTAAAAGATTGCTGGACTAATTTTCATAAGCTTTGAATGAAAGATCTTTTAGTTCTTGGGCCTGAAAAAGAAATTTATTCGTATCAGATATCTGGTTCCGGAGCAACGGCGTATAATGTTCAATTAAATGAAAAAAATCACACTCGATTTTTTCCAACAACACTAGATCAAACCTAGATTAGAATGCAAGGGCTCATAGTACCTTAGTCTGCTGATGAATTCCATCCGAATCCGAGCCTCGGTTAAAGAGTAACGAGATGGAAGGTGGTCCGAGTGAAAATTTTTCTCCTAAATCCACCAAATGATGAGATAATACCTTTCGCCAGAAAATCAAAAAGTTATTTTAAAACTTTTTTAAATAGAAAACATTCATTCAGATTGATTCGGGTAGCTTACAAGAGCGTGCTTGGGTAATATAACTGTAATAAAAATGTTGAACTAGATCATTGGTCACTTTCTGAAAAAATGTGTGGATAAAAGAAAAACCTGTCTTAATACACCTAGTGGTGTAATGGTACCATTCTCATATCAATCATACTATGATATCATATATAACACTGTGGTATACTTTAGAATAATTTTCTTCATTTTTTTCGATTCTTGAAAGAAATAAAAAATATGTCAGATAATCGGCATCATCTCTCAAACCAAGCGCTTGACATTTGCGTTGCCTTTTTGTATGAGCAGACTGATGCTAATCTAAAAAACCCTTCTTAATCCACCTAGTGGTTTCTCTTTCTTCAAAACAGTCTCATACGAATATTTTTTATCTTTTTATTAAATAATTTGTGACACTAGCAAAGCCTTGGTATTTCATTCCTCTAGTGAAATGCATTGAACCGCCAACCCGGGTCTTTTTTTTGTGACACCAACTTTGGCTTATTTTTGACACCAATTGATTCAGATTGATTCGAGTAGCTCACAAAAGCATTCTTCAGTATTTATATCACATAGTAGGCATCATTTTTCCAATCAAGCACTGGACATTTAATAGAAATAATAATATTAAAAATAATAATAATAATAATAATAATAATAATAATAATAATAATAATAATAATAATAATAATAATAATAATAATAATAATAATAATAATAATAATAATAATAATAATAATAATACTAATAATAATAATAATAATAATAATAATAATAATAATAATAATAATAATAATAATAATAATAATAATAATAATAATAACAATAATAATAATAATTATTATTATTATTATTATTATAACAATATAATATAATATAACTACAGAAAACAGATATCCAAGCTAGTACAAACTTTTTTTAAAAAGCTGTGTAAAGCATACAACTGAAAATCCGTTAAAAATCTTCGTTTGCACACGACTTATAATATAGCACAATATAATATAACATAATACAATATAACACAATACATATACCTATAATATAATATAATATAATATAATATAATCTATATATATATATATATATATATATATATATATATATATATATATATATATATATATATATATATATATATATATATATATATATATATATATATATATATATATATATATATATATATATATATATATATATATATATATATATATATATATATATATATAAATTATGCCGTGTACTATCGCGGTTTGAATAAAAAAAAACTTTATTTCACTTAATTTTCGGTTACATGGATTCGCTTACGTATCTCACTCAAGACTGACTAAAAATTCCTATCGCTAAACCTTTTGTTAATTTGGATTTGACAATTCAGCAAAGTTCGATATCGTCGATCGGCCACGTTGTCTTCGATGTCGTGTGGTTGGCGGCTGGAACGGTTGCTATGCCGGGTTTACTCCGTGTCAGCATTTTCCTTGCTGCGTTGGTCGGCGGACTCTCGGCTGTCGCTATGTTGAACTATGGGTTCTTTACTGTTGACGTTGCTGTTCCGGATCCGGTATTTCGTAACACCTCCCCTCTAAGAGCGTCGATCGTCCTCGGTCGACTGTTTGGAAGCTGTATTGTTGGAAGCTTTTTGAAATGTATCGTCTTCGGTTCGGTTTTTTCGATTCTGATCTCCGAAATTTCGGGATCCGCAGATTTTCTTGTGGTTTGTTTATCTTCAGTGAGTTTTCTGTTCTTCGTGGTAGCGATTACCAGGATGAGAAGGCTAATGATTACTATGGTGACGATTGTACTTCCGACGATGGTGGTTTTTCTGTGTTGGTAAGATTTTAGGTTGATCTCTTCTAGGAGTTCCAGATTTTGTATACTGAGGTCTTCACTTTTCTCTTGTATGTTATTGGTTGTTTCTGGGTGTTTGTTGTAAGTTGGCACCAGGTATTCTTCTTTTGCTGAGAATTCGTCTTCTTTGTGGAAAGTATAGTTTAGTACGTTTATGGTGCAGTTCTCTGTCTCGATGACGGTCGGTTCCGTTATGACTGTGGAGTCGCCGCAGGAGCTAGAGACTTTTAGATGAATGTTTGTATCGATTAATATGACGCCTCTTCTGATTTCTTTTATTTTAGTCGTTTGATCTGTTTTTCTTATAGGACATCTTGGTTTCTGGTGTGTTAGAATTCTATAGATGCATTCGTCTTCCAGCGGTGTTGAATTGTCGCAAATTTTACATTTTTGTAGTTGTGGCAATATGTGGTTCTGTCTTTTAGCTGCAAATTGGATTTTTGTGCTGATTCTTGTTTGATTTATGCTGGTAGCCTGTAGTTCTAGTAGCTCATAGGGGTTGCTGTCCAGTATTGGTATCTTTATCAGAATAACGATGTTGTCCTTGATGATTGTTGAACTTGCTGAACTGAATTGAAAAATCTCGTCTATGAATTTAAGGTTCATGTCCTGCTGTACTAGTCTATGGAAGATGTATTCTTTCTCTTCTAACGATAGTATATTTTTATTCAATAGATCTTGTTTAGAAAATTCAACTTGTTCTTCTATGTCTTCTAGTGTATGGATGAGAGAATCTATGCTGAATATTAAGTTAATGTGTTCTGTAATAGTATCTTCTCTAAGTGTGTTGTTTATTAATGTTATTTGAGAACTAATTTTCCTAATGACATTTGTGACATTATTTATTCTGTTTTGGAAACTAGTATTGATATTGATTTGTTTCATTTGGTTATTTACAATTTTGTTTTCATGATCCTGTAACATTTCTAGGCTTAGTTGTATGGTTTTTAAATCTTCTTCGTCGGGATTACCTGCTATGTATTTAACCATTGTTCCTAATGCGTTGATTAATCCGCGTTTCTGTCTGTGGGGCTTAAGGCTTTTAAGTTTCTCTCTAGCAATTTTAATTTTTCTTGAAAGTGTTTCGTGTAAGTGATCTCTAGTTTTGAGGGATAGGGTTATTTTCTCAATATGGTTGATGTTTAGTTCGATGTTGCCTAGATCGATTTTTTTAACGATTCGTTCGTATCCTAATCTAATTCTAACTGTGTCAAGTTTAAAGGCTATAAGTCCATTGTTATTTGTCACATCTTTGTAGATTGTAGACGATACGTAGTGAGTCAAGAAAATTCTGAAATTAGAGTAGTAGTGTGAGGTTACTTTTTCAGTCGGTTCTTGTGGATTTTTATATTGTTTGTGTCTCTGAAAGTGAGTAGATTGTCGGTCTTTGTTTTTACTAATTTGAATGGGTCTTTGTCCTTTGTCTGTCTCTGTGATATTCTAACGTATTTTGTTTCGTCAGGTTTAAGTTCGAGTGGTGTTTGCTTATTTTCGTGTTTCTTTTCATGTCTTTGTTTGTTTTGTTGTAGTTGCGTTTTGACTGCTGATTGAATATTGTCTGCTGCCTCTTGTAATTCTTCTACGTTCGTGGAGTTTGAAACGTTGAAGATGATTTCTCTAGGCTTCCTTTTTGTAGCTGAATGTATAGTGTTATTGTAAATGTCGGTTAAAAGATTCATTACTTCAATAATTGGTTCGTTTGGAAATTTATGCTTTAATGTTCGATATAACTCAATTATTGTAGAATGAAATCTTTCGATTATTCCGTTTGATTGAGAGTTACTGGCATGGTGGATGGAAATGCCAAGATCGTTCAGAAACCCTGTAAAGTCTATGGATATGCATGCTGGTTCCTGGTCGCTGACGATAGTTAGTGGTCTGCCAAATATTCTGATATGTTCACTAAGTGCTCTTTTTAAGTCAACTATTGTTCTAGTTTCTAAAGGAATTATGTTAGCGAATTTTGAGAAGGAGTCCACTATCGTCAACCACTTTAGTCCTTTCATGAAAAAAATATCTATGTGAACTCGTTCGAAGGGTTTCTCCCCGAAAATGCTTTTCTGTATTAATTGTGGCGGGTTTCTATCGTATTTGCTTTTCTTGCAAACGCCGCAACTATCTATTAGGGCTCTAACCTTTCGATCGAGTTGGGGAAAATAATACCTTTGTAGTATTTGGGCTTTGTTTTCTTTTATGCCCCGATGTGCGTATTCATGTGTAACTCTTACTAGTTTATCCTGCTCTGCTTCCAGCCTGACGTCCTCCAGTAAAATTTCTGAAATTAGAACTTTGTAGATGTGATTAGATTCGAAATGTTTCTTGTAAGTTTCCTGAACCAGTTGTCTCAATCCTATGGGTACGCGTAAGCAATTTATTCCTCTGGGGTTGAGATATCTTTTGAATAATTGTACTATATCTATTTCGGTGTAATTTGGTTTGAGGATTGTGATACGTCGACGATTCGGAAATATTTGCTCTGACACTTCGGAATCAATGTTTGAAATTTTCAGGATGAGTTGTGTCTTGAATGTGTTAATTGGTTTTTCTGTACACCAAATGTAGTAATCATCACTAGAGTCGGCGGAATGTATGGTTGTTCCCTCACTCTCTGTTTCTTCATTACTGGTCTCGTGTTGTGGGTTCGCGTTAATCTCGTTTGTCTTTATTCTTGAAAGTGCATCCGCGACAACATTGTTTTTGCCTGGTTTATAAATTAACTCGTAGTCGTATCCTTCAAGTTCTAGTTTACCTCTAAAAATGCGTTTGTTTGTGTTTGAAAGAGAGTAAGTTAGCGGTTGGTGATCTGTAATTAGTTTGAATTTCCTCCCCCAGAGATAGTGTTCGAAATGTTTAACGGCCCAATACATTGCCAGGAACTCTTTTTCAGTTGTTGAATAGTTTTCTTCTGACCTGTTTAGAGTTCTTGACGCATAAGCTACTGGACGATCTTTTCCGATAGGTCCTTGAGAAAGTACGGCTCCTATCGCAAAGTCACTAGCGTCAGTAGTTAAGTTAAATTCTTTAGAGAAGTCCGGATGAATCAACACTGGATCTCTCATTAAGATTTGCTTACATTTTTCGAAGCAGAGTTCTGTTTCTGGCCCAATGATAAAATCCTGGTCTTTACGTAGTAAGGTAGTAAGCGGTTTCACTAGTTTAGCAAAATCTTTAATAAATCTCCTATAATATCCCAAAATTCCGAGAAATTGTCTCACTTCTTTTTCTGTTTTCGGTAGTGGCCAATTTTTAATTGTCTCGATTTTGTCCTGATTCGGTCTTACGCCATCTTCCGAAACTGTATGTCCTAGAAATTGGACCTCTTTGCGGAAAAATTCGCATTTATCAAGCTGTATTTTTAGATTAGCATCTTTTAATTTTCTCAAAATTTTGTCCAGGTCGATTTTATGTTGTTCTAGAGAGGGTGAAAATACAATGATGTCGTCCATATATACCAGACAACATTTCCCAATTTCTTCTCTCAATATGCAGTCCATTACGCGTTGAAAAGTCGCAGGGGCGTTTTTCAACCCGAGTGGCATACGCGTAAACTCGTATTTACCAGAGTTTACTGAAAATGCCGTTTTTTCAATGTCTTCGTCATCGAGCTGAATTTGGTGAAAGCCTGATGCGAGATCTATAGTAGAAAAATAATTTGTTCTTCCCAGCTTATCTAATATATCGGTAATCTCCGGTATAGGATATCTATCACTGATTGTTTTTTCGTTCAGTTTACGATAGTCTATTACCAGTCGAAATTTTTTTTGTCCTGAAGAGTCTGCTTTCTTGGGTACTACCCAAACTGGTGACGTATATGGAGAGATAGATTCTCTTACAATACCGTCTTTCAAAAGTTTATCTACTTGATGTCTCACTATTTCTTCAAAAGCTTTGGGGTATCTGTAGGATTTGGTATGGATCGGTATGTTGTCGGTGGTTCTAATTTTGTGTTTTATTTTGTGGGTAAAAGTGAGGTTGTCGTCGTTGCAGTACAAAACTTCCTTGTTTTTATCAATTGCTTCTTTCAGAGCAATCTTTTCTATTTCGTTTAGGTGTTCGTCCCTTATTTCGTACTTGGTCGTCGTATTTTTTAGGGGGATTTTCTCAATTTCGTAATAGTCTTTCCCTAGTTCGAGCTCATTAGAATTTATTTCGACAGATCTTTCGTCGGTGTTTTTCCGAATTGCCAAAATTGCCTTTCCGTTCATTTCTTCGTATAGTCCTGGTAGTATTGAAAAATGTTTGAGAACGATTTCCTGATCGATTATGAATGAACCATTTCGTCTCACGGGTATCTGGATGAATTGAAATTTGTGTTCAGTTAAGTTCAATTTTTGTTCTCCTGGGAACATTTTTTTCATTTTAATTAATTTCTTTCCTATTTTCAAGGTATTGGTGGATGTATTAAGTGTCGCTTTAATTTCGCGTAGAGACTCGTAACCAATAAGGCCATCAAAAAATTTATGGAAGTTGAAAACGTAAAATTTTAATTTTTTCCTGATTTGGAAAATATCTATTGAGGCTGATTTGTTAATCTTATATTCGCCCTTGATATTTGTTACTGTAGAAGGTGGTTCATCTTTACAGTCTTCAATGTTGACGTGAGCCGGAGAGATATAATTTTTGTTCGCTCCTGTGTCGACTAAAAACTTTAACTCTCCTTTAGAGGTCATGATTGAAATATATGGTATGAAGCTATTCTGGCTCATCATTTGTTTCGATTTCTTTCTTGGGCAAGCTGAAAATTTATCTCTTCTGAAATTAAATATTCGTCGTCTTCGGAATCGAGCGTAGTGTCTCTTGTGTTTTTGTTATGGTATTCTTGTTCTAGTTCGTCATCGGAGTCGAGTTCCGTGTCTATTTGTTTTTGTCCGTGGTTGTTAATATGCATTTTGGAAACATGAGTCCGCATAGATATGTCCTCGTCATTTTGTGAACGGTTTTTAAATTTACCTGATGGGGTCTTATCGTGCTGACGTGGGTTAGAATTCCCTGTATTTAGTTTTGTGTATTTATTTTGTCCGCTATTCTGTTGAGTGGAATAAGGTGTCGGATTATGTGCTTTTTTGTCGAGTCTAAATCTATATGCCGCATTAGAGTACTGTTGCGTAGTTTCGAAAGCATGTTCTAATGTTTCAGGTCTGCAACTTCTCACGTGCATTGATATTTCCTCGTTCAACCCGTCAATGAACCGTGTTAGTGTTATGAGGTTTATGAAAGAATTGATTGCTTTTGTGGATGATTTGTAGTCGTCCATATTGGCGGCTGCTGATTTAATAGCAGTATCTATTGCTCGGATTTTATTATAATATTCAGACAAATTTTTCTTGCCCTGCTTGACATAAAAGAGTGACTGGATATAACTTGTTATATCGCGACGGTCACCGTACGCAGTTAGCAGCGCTTCTCTAATTTCCTCCCACGTTGTGGGGTTACCGGAAGCTATCAAGATTTCTCTTGCTTCTCCCGTGATTTTATTTTTTACACTACGGACTATTTGTCCATAACATATATCATTTTTGTATTGTTCAAAAAGTTGTAGCGTTTGTTCGGTGTCTTGCACCCAGGCTAAGACTTCCTTCTTATTACCGCTAAAATTTGGAATATTCCTGATCGGGTCAGGTGTAGTGTAGCTAAAGAATGGGTCATTCTCTTTGCTCTTTAAAGAACTTATCGTTTGAATTAGTTGAGCTTGGTTTTCGGTCAGTCGCTTGACTTGTTCGACCAGCTCTTGCGTGTCAATTGGTTCCACCATAATTCTATTTGCGTCGAACCTTGCACTAGTTTTTGGAATTTTTAATTTTCGAATATCACGGTCTTTAATTGCTAGTGATATGTTCTGCAGTTTATTTTGTGAATTTTTACACTTCTAGTCACACAGAGTTCAGCTACTAATGATATACCCTCACTATTTGCCTACTATCTCGTTTCTAGTTTTCACTGTTTTTAAGCCACTCTTAGGCACTCGTTTTCACTTCTTAATAATAATAATAAGGTGAAGGTTACTTACAAGATGATTCTTTTCATCAGGGAGTCTGCTCTTTGAGTGTGTAGCGATTATGGGATGGTTCCAGGTGGCGGGCTCGATCCTTTCCGATATCTCAAATTCCGGATGTCCTCTCCGAAATAGCTAACGCTGGAATGTCGGTGTCCTCCGTGTTCCCCGTTGGACGTCGAATCGTACCACTTTTTTCACGATAAAAGATGTTCTTGAATATTCACTTCACTAACACTTTTTGTTTCGTTTTTTACCACTTGGCTTACAGACTGCGCCAATTATGCCGTGTACTATCGCGGTTTGAATAAAAAAAAACTTTATTTCACTTAATTTTCGGTTACATGGATTCGCTTACGTATCTCACTCAAGACTGACTAAAAATTCCTATCGCTAAACCTTTTGTTAATTTGGATTTGACAATTCAGCAAAGTTCGATATCGTCGATCGGCCACGTTGTCTTCGATGTCGTGTGGTTGGCGGCTGGAACGGTTGCTATGCCGGGTTTACTCCGTGTCAGCATTTTCCTTGCTGCGTTGGTCGGCGGACTCTTGGCTGTCGCTATGTTGAACTATGGGTTCTTTACTGTTGACGTTGCTGTTCCGGATCCGGTATTTCGTAACATATATATATATATATATATATATATATATATATATATATATATATATATATATATATATATATATATATATATATATATATATATATATATATATATATATATATATATATATATATATATATATATATATATATATATATATATATATATATATATATATATATATATATATATATATATATATATATATATATATATATATATATATATATATATATATATATATATATATATATATATATATATATATATATATATATATATATATATATAAATGGATGTAATTTTGTATGTTTGTAACGCGATAACTTCGGAACTACTGAACGGATTGCCACCAAACTTGGCACAGGTACTTCTTGTATTTCAGAGATGGTTTAGTGAATATATTTATATGGGAGGGAGAGTAGCAAGTGTCATAAACAAGGGGGGGGTCATGGAAAAATTCATATAACTTGACAAGAATCGATATGTTTTGAAGACTGTAGAACCATTTTGCATACCTTAGATATGACTATATGGGGGGTGGATGTAGCGAGTGCCTTTAAATAGGGGGCGTAATGTTTAAAACGGCAAAATTCCGAAACTACTGAACGGATTGCCACCAAACTTGGCATAGATACTTCTTGCTTCTTCATAAGCGTATTTCTATGGGGGGAGGGAGCGTAGTAAGTGTCCTTAATAGGGGGGGGGTCATGAGAAAATTTGTCTAATTTGACGAGATTCGATACTTTTTCATTACCATAGAAACAGTTTGCATATATTAGATATGATTATATGGGGTGGATGTAGCAAGTGTTTTTAAAAAGGGGGGTGTAATGTTTGTAATGGCATAACTCCGGAACTACTGAGCAGATTACTATCAAACTTGGCACATGTAGTTCTTGCTATTTAGAGATGGTTTAAAGAGTATTTTTAAAGAGAAGGGAGCGTAGCAAGTGTCATAAACAAGGGGAGGTCATGGAAAAATTCACATAACTTGACAAGAATCTATACGTTTTGAAGACCGTAGAAACATTTTGCATACCTTAGATATGACTATATGGGGGGTGGATGTAGCGAGTGCCTTTAAATAGGGGGTGTAATGTTTAAAACGGCATGACTCCGAAACTACTGAATGGATTGCCACCAAACTTGGCATAGATACTTCTTGCTCTTCTGAGATGGTCATAAGCGAATTTTTATGGGGGGAAGGAACGTAGCAAGTGTCATTAACAAAAAGGAATCATGAAAAAATTAATAGAACTTGACGAAAATCGATATTTTTTGAGGACCTTAGAAACATTTTGCATACCGCAGATATGATTTAATGGGGGATGGATGTAACAGGTGCCTTTAAAAAGGGGGATGAAATGTTTGTGACTGTTACTGAACGGATTGCTATCAAATTTGGCATAGATACTTCTTGCTCTTCAGAGATGATCATTAGTACATTTTCAGCAGGGAAAGTGTGTAGCAAGTGCCCTTAACATGAGGGGAGGGAGTAAATGACGAAATTTATATAATTTGAAGAAAATCGACCTTTAGAGGGGTTTTTGAAAAAAAATTTCATCTCCCATTTTTTGTAAAACAAGAGAAAGGCAAGAATTTCAAGGTCGTGGTAGATAGTATTGCTGTTGTTAATTCGAATGCAACGCAATTTTCTTTAAATAATTCCAAAAGATCTGGTTCTATTTTGCCGGGAAATTCAAAGAACTTAGGGAAACTAATCTTTGTCTGCTTATAAACGCGAGTGTATTTAAGTCTAAGCATAACTATGAAACAACTAAACAAATCGCCACCAAGTTTGACACATGTACCAAAGGAGGGAATCGATATGTTTTTGAAAAGCACAGATACTTTCTACACTACTCAGGGTAATCATGGAGGAGATCTGTAGTAAGTTCACTGACAAAAAGGAAGTTAAATCAAAATAGTTTATAAGGTTATTTTGAGAATGAGAGAGTGTGTAAGGAAAAATTGATCGGGCTGTACGACAAATTGGTACTTCTTTACGAGTACAGTATATTTCTAGCAAAAATATTCACAAGAAGGAGGAGGAATAAGTATTCTCAACATTGACCTGAATTGACGAATTTTTATGTAAATTGAGAAAACTGTCGACTCAAGGTGATGGAAATAAGTTTACAACATTTGTATTAACTGAATAATCATTCTATAGGTTTTCCTTCCCGGTGAACGAACAAAATCGTTAAAGCCGGGGTAAAATAAATTATATAAAAAAGTTATTCTATAGTACGAATGTAGTCATGGTGTTAAACAGCCTTTCGATATAAAATAATCATTATCAGATGGAAAATTTTGAGCAATTTCGTGGAAATAATGACGTCATAAAATTTTTTATAAAGAGCAAGTGTTAATAGCCATGGAAGCCAAAAGTATTGTAGATCGAATGTGACGAGGAAGTACGGAAGTACGTTGCAAGCACATATACATATGAAACTCGGAGGTTACTAAGAAGGTATTTATAAAGAGAAAGATGTTTTGAATGTTTCTAACAAATGTTTCTAACTGACCCAATTTGTGGAGAGTATCATGAAAATTATGATTATTGTGAGATCTGAGATGGGGCGCTAATCATTCGCAATCTGAACATGAACGGAGTATTGTTCAATCGGGTTTCCGTCTAAGTTATGTTTCACTACAATCAGAGTATTTCACTAAGCAGGACAACTTCGAGAATTTTTTTCAGTCTTCCCTTCACGAAACATTTCCGAGCAACGCCGGGTAATTCAGCTAGTATAATATAATATAATGTAATATAATATAATATAATATTATATAATATAATATAATATAATATAATATAATATAATATAATATAATATAATATAATATAATATAATATAATATAATATAATATAATATAATATAATATAATATAATATAATATAATATAATATCCCTCAAGCGTCAACGGTTCTTATATTCGCAAAACTATGTCCCAATACGGAGAGATTCTCTCTATCGAAGATGAAAAGTGGAGGAATTTTTTCCCCGGTATTCTAAATGGCGTACGTTTGTTACGCATGCGCTTGAAGAAGCCTATACCTTCTTATGTGACATTCGGTCAGGATACAAGAATACCGTGCAAATCACTTGTTACCTATGACAATCAGATGGCCACATGTCAATATTGCCAAAAAGCTGTTCACTACGGTAAGCCATGTGATAAACCGGACAAGGAGACAACTATACCAAAGGACAACGGTGCTTCCTTCACATCAACCCCAAGCAACCCCAGTACACCTGTGACAGTCACCAACAACAGTGAAGCATCCTCTTCAACGAAACCATCCAACGTATCCCCTATAGAACAAAGTACACCAGCTGCAGTTAACAGCTTACCATCCAACCAACCAGCAACTGCAAACAATGTACAACAAAGCGCATCTACAGCAACCAGCAACGAAATCAACAACAATACCACCGATGCGGCAATGGATGACGAGACGAACCACGAACGAAGTGCCCCTCTATCCTCGCAGGAGGAAAATGGAAGCTCCTCTCCCCCTAGAAAAAGGGTGACAACGAGATCCAATACAAAAAAAAATCTTTTATTTAAAAACTCAGCTAAATCGGCCACGTAAAGCTTGTACGCAAATAGGCCTGAATAAAATATCTTTTTAAATAAAAAAAAAAGAACCACATGTTGCAATATACTATGATAAATATTGCACTTTAGGATGTGCTTCAAACTACAAGCCATTTCGCACTCTCTCATTCTGTTACTAACGCAGAAGGCGATAGCACCCAGTCGACGCCGTTCTATTGACGCGATGTCATCATAGATACACGGGGAGGCATGAGATAGGAACTTGTGAGGACTTAGTTATCTCACCACTTAACGACCATAAATATTTTTGAACAACAAATGACCAAAAAAGTCATCTATTAATTCAAAAACAAAAATGGTTGTACGAATCTGCGTTGCCAGGTCATTTTTCCAAAAATCTGTATTCGGCGCAAAAATCTATCTGTACCATATCAGTATCAGAATCTCTTCTACATAAGTAGTAGAAAAAGTCACCAAGATGTGAGCAAAAAAAGGTCCCACGACAAACTTTTTTCTCATGTCTATTCAAGCTAAAAACCAAAATCGGTACTTATCATAAAGTGAATTATCGGTATTTTGGGAGTACATATCTGTATTGCGGTATTGAGGTCAAAAACCTGTATAAATTCCGATAAATCGGTATACCTGGCAACATTGGTACCAGTTTTCAGTTTTGTTTTATTATGATTACATGGCTACTTTGATGGAATGTCAATTGACATAGTAAAAAGAGAAGAAAAATGCTAGCAGGATTCTGTTTTACTGACAATTATGTAATGTTATTTCGGGAAAACATGTTTTAATGTGACGTTTCTAAATATGAAATAACGCAAAAGTAAAACATGTTGTTTCGCTTAAAACATGAAACTTGTTTTAACTCATAGTGTGAACATAGTATAACCCTTTAATGAAATCAACTGTTACATGAAAGTTCCGAAATCGAAAAAAGAACTTTGATGCCAAAAGTTTTAGAATTGCATAAAACGTCGAGATTTAGCGCCATGCCGAAAAAAATTTTATCAAAAAATCGGCTTTCTGCGACTTAGAAAAAACATCAAATTTTTTCTAAGCCTTAGAAAGTCGTTTTTTTCAAAAAAAAAATTTGTTTCAGATAACACTAAATCTTGACGTCTCATGCAGTTTTAAGATTTTTGGCATCCAAAAAATTTTCGATTTCGGAAACTTCACGTACTCCCCCTCATGGTGCTTGTTCAAGATCGAAAATTTTCAAACTTTAACCGCTGGGGCATGTCTTACCCCTTACCCATGTCCGATTTAGCTCAAGTTTTGCATGAGGACTTAAACTTTTGAGCACTAGAGCTTTACGAAATTAGAGATGATCCCAAAAGATTGGCACCCTTTTATATATATATATATATATATATATATATATATATATATATATATATATATATATATATATATATATATATATATATATATATATATATATATATATATATATATATATATATATATATATATATATATATATATATATATATATATATATATATATATATATATTTGAGCGGTAAAAAACAACGTATTGACCCAATAGTAGCTTTCAAGCGAGCCTAAGCTTGTTAAAATAGGTTTGGCCATCTCCGTGAAACTTACGCGGTAAAAAAAACAACGCGTTTCGTCGGTTACGTCACTTATATGATCATATCTCCGGAACCAGAAGTCGCAGTCATTTGATTTTCGAACTTGCCTAACAATAGTTTTCAAAGGCTTGTTGAAATCGGTTCAACCATCTCCGAGAAACTTGTGCGGTAAAAAAAAAGCGTTTTGTCGGTTACTTTCCCTACACCATCACATCTCCGAAACCAGAAATCACAGACATTTGATCTTTGAACTTTATCAATGACCCGACAATAGCTTTGGAAGACGATTTTCTCGTTAAACTGTTCACAAAACAGTTTTTAAAGAGCCACCCTGCGTTTACTACGAAAAATTAATATAACTCAATCAAATGAAGAGGTACGCAGATGGCATTTTCAGCAAAGTTGCTCAAAACAAAATCTTCTACAACTTTACTGCGAAGTGCAATGATTTTAAAATTCAATTAAGAAAGTTAGAATCTAGATTTAAATTCAAACATGGACCACTCTAATGATCTTTTACATCAAAAGATACAAATTTAAGTTTAAGCTAAATTTAAGTTTGGAATTAATAAAACATTTTTTTTTTTTTTTTTTTTTTTTTATTTTTTTTTTTTTTTTTTTTTTTTTTTTTTTTTTTTTTTTTTTTTTTTTTAAATAACTATTTATTGGAATATGAGTTAAAATTAAATTATTAAGATTTAAATTGGGTGTTCAGCCACAAGTGGTGACTTTTCAGCCCTATTATATATATATATATGATTTGGTTATTACCATGAAGACATCATTTGCTTCCGCAATTCTGAGATTTTTGTGTAGGGAAAATTCTAAACCTACTTGTATTGTGTAATGGGGAAAAGGAACTTATATACTAACTTACTAACTAATACAGAGAGCGAATCGATTCAATTGAAGATTGCATCGATTTTTGTCGGAATTTGCTTATAATATTATGTGACATTACATCTAATGGTTCTATATTTGTGAGTCTGTGTAACTCATTTGTACTAAACCAGGGAGGACGCTTCAGAATCATTTTCAGAATTTTATTCTGAATCCTTTGAAGCGTTTTCTTCCTGGTGGAACAACAGCTTGACCAAATTGGTACCGCATAAAGCATGGCTGGTCTGAAAATTTGTTTATAAATTAACAATTTGTTTTTTAGACAGAGCTTAGAATTTCTGTTTATAAGAGGATATAAACATTTAATATATTTATTACACTTTGCCTGGATTCCTTCAATGTGATCCTTGAAAGTGAGTTTTTTGTCATACGTTAAACCTAAGTATTTAGCTTGATCAGACCATGTCAATTCCAAGCCATTCAATTTGAGAATGTGATTATTGTTTGGTTTTAGAAAAGAAGCTCTTGGCTTGTGAGGAAAGATAATTAATTGCGTTTTTGCTGCATTTGGTTTAATTTTCCATTTTGACAGATAATCACTGAAAATATTTAAACTTCTTTGTAGGCGACTGCAGATCACTCTTAGATTTCTACCTGTGGCTAACAGACTTGTGTCGTCACAGAATAGCGATTTCTGACAACCAACGGGTAGATTTGGTAGATCAGAAGTGAAAATATTATACAAGATTGGAGCTACACTCGAACCCTGCGGAACACCGGCTCGTACGGGTAGCATTTCAGATTTACAATTCTGATAGCTAACCTGAAGAGTACGATCAGTTAAATAATTTTGAATCATTTTGATCAAATAAATAGGAAACTGGAAATCAGACATTTTTGCTATTAAACCTTTGTGCCAAACACTGTCGAATGCTTTTTCTATGTCTAGAAGAGCAACTCCAGTGGATAACCCAGAAGATTTATTTGCTTTTATCATGTTCGTTACTCTGACAAGTTGATGAGTAGTTGAATGTTCATGACGAAATCCAAACTGTTCTGGTAAAAAAATTGAATTCTCATTTATATGAGTCATCATTCTTAACAAGATAATTTTTTCAAAAAGTTTACTGATAGAAGAAAGTAAGCTAATTGGGCGATAACTTGATGTTTCTGCTGGGTTTTTATCAGGTTTTAGGATAGGAATTACTTTAGCGTTTTTCCATCTTTTTGGGAAGTAAGCTAATGAAAAACACTTGTTGAAAATTTTAACCAGGAGTCTCAAGGCAACATCGGGAAGATTTTTAATAAGAATATTAAAAATTCCATCATTACCAGGAGCCTTCATGTTTTTGAGTTTCCTAATAATTGATTTAATTTCATCAAAATTCGTCTCAAAAATGTCATCGTGTGATAACACTTGGGTTGAAATATGATCATACTTCAGTGAGACTTCATTTTCAATAGGACTCACAACGTTTAAATTAAAATTGTGGACACTCTCGAACTGCTGAGCTAGCTTTTGAGCTTTTTCACCATTTGTAAGAAGTATTTGATTTCCTTCCTTGAGAGCAGGAATTGGTTTCTGAGGTTTCTTAAGAACCTTAGAAAGTTTCCAGAAAGGTTTAGAATATGGTTTAATTTGTTCAACTTCTTTAGCGAAATTTTCATTTCGCAAAAGAGTAAATCTATGTTTAATTTCTTTTTGTAAATCCTTAACTATGTTTTTCATAGCAGGATCACGAGAACGTTGATATTGTCGTCGACGAACATTCTTCAACCGAATGAGCAGTTGAAGATTGTCATCGATGATAGGAGAATTTAATTTAGTTTGAGCTTTGGGAACTGAAAGATTTCTAGCTTCGATAATATAATGATTCAAATTATCAATTGCTGTGTCGATGTCCGCAGAATTTTCTAAAATAGTTTCATGATCCACATGATTTTCAATGTGAGATCTGTAATCCAACCAATTAGCTCTATGATAGTTGAAAACAGAACTAATTGGATTAATTATAGCTTCGTTGGAAAGTCTGAATGTTACTGGAAGATGATCTGAGTCAAAGTCAGCATGTGTAATCGGTTCACTACAAATGTGACTTTGATCTGTTAGAACCAGATCAATTGTAGACGGGTTTTTCACGGAAGAGAAACAAGTAGGATTACTGGGATGAAGAACTGTAAAGTAACCAGCTGAGAGTTGATTATGAAGTATTTTACCATTACTGTTATTTTGCCTACAATTCCACTGGACATGCTTAGCATTTAAGTCCCCTATTACGAAAAATTTCGATCGATATCTTGTAAGTTTTTGCAAATCGCCTTTAAAGAAATTTAATTGTTCGCCGGTGCATTGGAATGGCAAATATGCTCCAGCGATGAAATAAATTCCATGAATGGTTTCAACTTCGATTCCCAAGCTTTCAATAACTTTAGTATTGAAAGAAGGTAAAATTCGATGTTTAATTTGCCGTTGGACAAAAATGGCAACTCCACCACCAATTCCAGTAAACCTGTCAAATCGATGAACCACATAATGTGGATTACTTTTCAATTTTACATTTGGTTTAAGAAAAGTTTCTGTCACAATGGCAATATGAATTTTGTGAACTTTGAGAAAATTATAAAATTCATCTTCACTCGATTTCAAAGATCGAGCATTCCAATTTAAAATATTCAAATAATTATTTAACATCACTGTTAAATTTTAAATTCATTATAATATTATTTGCAAATTTCCATCCGATTTGAAATGCTTCAAAAAGTGATGAAGTCGAATTCATTTGGATGATCATTTGAAAAAGTTGATCTTGTAGGTAGATCATTTTATTTTCAGTTATATCGCCTAAATCGACTTCATTTAAAGAAGCGAATGGCATTGAAGGAATATTTGTAGGTAGACTGCCATTAGAAGAAGATGATTTGGCCGGTCTACCTATTAATAAATTGTTTTCGTTAGAAGAAGAACTGCAAGGCGGTCCTGTGTTTTGATTATTTACATTAGAAGAAATAGGTGATAGATTTCTACCTAATATACCAGCATAACTGACATTAGAAGAAGATGATGACGAGGTCGATCTACCTGTCAATAAATTGTTTTCGTTAGAAGACGAATTGGCAGGTGCCTTAGAAGAATTTTCAGGTATATTCTGTAAATTTAAGGTCGTTGATTTGACTTGTTGTCTAAGCGAACGAGCGTTTAAAATTTTTTCTCTGACAGGACATTTCAAATAATTGGATTTATGATTTCCATTGCAATTTGAACATGAAAATTTATCAGTGGTTTCATTCATTGGACAATCGTCTTTCGAATGCGATTTACCACAATTCAAACACCGTATATCCATATGACAATTTTTGGTTCCATGACCGAAGCCTTGGCAACGACGACATTGCGTTAAGTTTGCAATACGATTATGCCGTTTATAATGTTCCCAATGAATTTTAATGTGGGAAATGAAACGTACTTTTTCTAAAGTTTTCAAATTGTTTACATCACTTCGATTGAAGTGTATTAGGTAAAGTTCATGGGAAATTCCAGAGCGTGGTTTAGAAGTACCATTCGCTCTTTTTTTCATAAGTATTACTTGGGAAGGGGCAAAACCAAGCAATTCTTTTAGTTCATTTTTAATTTCATCAATACTTTGATCATTTGATAATCCTTTCAAGACAGCCTTGAAGGGTCTGTCTGATTTTATATCATATGAATAAAATTTATGAAGTTTTTCGGACAAATATCGAATAAGACGTTCGTAATCTTCCAATCCATCCACCAAGACTCGACATTCTCCTCTTCGTCCGATTTGAAATGAGACTTTTACTTCCGGGAGAAAAGTAGAAAGCTCAGTACGGAATGCTTTGAAGTCGGAAATCATCACCGTCACTGGTGGCATAGATTGATGTTTCTTCCCAGAACGACAAGCGTCCATTTTGGGAATTTTTGAAGAATTTTCTTCTATGTCGCTACAATCGGATTCAGGAAGAATCTCGTAAATATTGTTAGACGGCATAGGATCAGCGGAAGGGAAATCCGTCCGTTGTCTTTTATTTTTACATTCAGATTCTATAAGATCGTGAATGTTATTAGAAAAATGTTGAATAACGGATTGTGATTTATTCCGTATTGAATTATTTTTAGCCTTAGGCTTGTTGCCTTTCCGGTTGGACGCAGGCATTTTTGAAATTAATGAAATTTTAAATTAAATTAACTAGGCTAAATTAGTCTTCGATTAGACTCCTAGCTAGCCTTAAAAAAGGCTGATTAATTTCTTAGTTACTCTAATATCACTCTTTGTATCACTTAGTCACTCTAATATCACTCTTTGTATCACTTAGTCACTTAGTTAGTGATTCAGGTAGCCTTGAAAAAGACTGAAGCCTTGAATCAATGAAACTCTAGGTAGCCAGAAAAAAATTCCAGGAGCCAAGAGCTATACGCGTGCGGTGCGAACGACTGTTCAACACCGACTGAATTAATAAAACATTAATCTCAATAACTTACTTGTCAAACCCGTCTCGAAAATGCAAATTGTATTGCGAATTTAAGAATTCTATTGATATCCACTCGCCAAGCATGGATAATTAGTATCTATAATTCTTTGAAAAGTCAAAAAAATAGTAAATTATTGTTCACTTACGTACCGATACGATATGCACTTCAAAAACTAGATATTTTTAGTGAACATCTTACAAACCAATTGTAATTCCATATAAAAAGATCTTGTCCGGATATTATTCAGTTCTTTTATCAAATGATTTGGAAGTTTTAATCAGCGAGATGAAATATTATCATCATGCCAAAGGTTTTGATCTGTAACAATGAACAATGTTGCAATAGGCATGAAAATCAGTTTTAAGAGCATTTTGACTATAAATGATGAGTATACAGGGTCCGGCACTCGAAGTGTAACCAACTTCAGACCGCTCGCGCAGCTGACGCACGTGCATCAGCTCTCTAGAAATTTGCTAAATGACAGTTCGGAGTTGTATTGTTTACAAGCGCAAGAAAGCATTTTGCCAAAAGTGAACGCAAAAAAAAAATCAGTGATGGATTTAAAACATAATAGTGTGATTGCTTTATATTTAGATGGAAAATCACAACCAGCGATTGTACGTGAGCTCAAACACCTTAAAGTGAATAAAGTTTTTGTTTATCGCACCATAACTCGTTACAATAATACTGGTAGCATCGCAAAACGTCATGGAGTTGGTCATCAAAAGACTGCAACGTCACGTGAGATGGTTCAAAAAGTGAAGAAGCGACTTGAACGAAATCCTCGACGAAGTGCCAATCAAATGGCAAAAGAACTGAAAATATCCGTCCGTAGCATCCGCCGCATACTGAAAAATGATCTGAAGGTCAAGCCTTACAAGATCCAGAAGGCGCATGATCTCACACCGAAGCAGCAACAAGTTAGACTTGAGAGAGCGAAGGAGTTGCTTCGTTTGGCCGAAAGCGGTCAATTTCCGAACATTGTATTTTCTGACGAGAAAATTTTTCCAATTGAGCAATTCGTAAACTCTCAAAACGATAGGGTTTACTTGACCGACCGTTCATACGAGAATTTGAGTCATCGATTGGCCACCAGGAGGCAGCACCCGCAACAGATAATGGTTTGGGCCGCTGTAACCGCAGATGGGCGCTCTCCAATCGTTTTCATCGAGCCTGGCGTCAAGGTAAATGCGACATATTATCGGGAAAGTATTCTGGAGGTTGCTTTGAAGTCGTGGGCAGACAAACATTTCGGTGGCAGACCATGGACGTTTCAGCAGGACTCGGCACCGTCTCACAAAGCTCGAGTGAACCAAGAATGGCTGAAAAACAACGTTCCGAGCTTCATCACGTCCACACAATGGCTCTCGAATTCACCAGATGCGAATCCAATGGATTATTCTCTTTGGGCAATTTTGGAGAGCAAAGTTCGAACTAAAAGATACACCAGTCTCGAGGCGCTGAAAAAAGTTATTGTCCGCGAGTGGGCCAAAATACACCTGCAAGTCACATTCGGGCAGCTTGCGATTCGTTTTTTGACCGTCTCAAGGCCATAGTCAAGGCAAAAGGTGGTCATATCGAGCAAAAGTGAATTGATTCTGAATTTTGTATTATTTTTACACATTTTGTACTTTGAATTAAGTAAAAGTAATCTTCCAAACTGAATTTATGGCCTTTTTAATTGGTTACACTTCGAGTGCCGGACCCTGTAGTTATCGTCTGGGGACGGGTATAGCGTGATGGATAAGTCGATGTCTTTCACGTAGCTCACCTGGGTTCGAATTTTCTGGCTCAAAGAGGAGAATGCACTCTATAATCGAAACAAAAAAAAATTATCGTCTGTCTCATTAGCGAACAAAACATGTCGTAAGCCCACTACATTCAACCACTGAAAATTTTCCGTGTTTCTATGTGTCGGTTTTGTACGATACATTTTGTGCGACGATTCATTCAATTCATGCGATTGAAATTTTGCGCGCCTTACATTGACACTGATATTCATGCTTAATACTCAATGCTTGTTCATACCAAACACTTAATAAAACTTCAATACTGAAAATTTTAATCATAATTTGCTGACCAGATTTTCGATGGTATGGAGAAGAAATTATGTTGCTACCCACAACACAACAAGAGATATTCACGATTAAGTTCTACCCATTCTTGTACAGAGCAAATTTTGAAAAGGCGTCCCATAGTAAAATAAGTCATATTCACGACAAAACATGAAATTTTACGGTACTGTAAGAAATTCCCAATTTGAATAGAAGACTCGAATCTAATAAGGATATTGGATGGCATATTTTAGTTCAACGTTAGTAAAGATAGAACAACAGTTCCAGTAAACTTAGAAGAACTACAGAAAACTGTTTCATTCTTTGCTATCCCAACTCATCGTTTAACTTAAATACTTTTAGATCCGGCACTGCCGGGTAAGGTCCGTTCAAGTAATAACCCTTCCCAAAGCATGTACAAATGAACCGTGGCATTGACTTTACAGCTGCTCTATCTCAATTTAAAATCGAAACTGATGCCAAATTAAATTTTAAAGGGTAATATACATACTGCTCATACTCGCATATCAGTCCCATATCGATTTTCGCCAATTTTGAGTTAGCTTGAGGAATGAAATTCATCCTCAATGTACTCTCAGAAATTGCAATAAAAGTTGAGGGTTTGTTCAGTAAAATGTGAAAAAAATATCAACTAATGCATGTCCCATATGTAAAGTACCAGCATATCAGTCCCATTCAGTACAAATTTCAACAATTTCATTGATTGCAATATTGGAATAGCAAAGGTGTATTACCGATATTTCGTGTCATAATACCATGATTTAGCATTAGGTAGCATCGGAAAAAAATTTTGATCGTATTTTTCTCGACATGCCGAAGTACCATATAGTACAGATATGCAACTATGGGCCGTATATGTACACTCAAAAAATTAATCCCGTTACTTCTACCTGAACACACATATTAATCTCATCCACCCAACTTTTCACGTACATATTATTAGATATTATTAGATAGGTACATGAAATGTTTCCGGTTGAACATATATCATGAATTTGAGATACTCTCATATTTCCTGAATCGGTTCAGCCCCATCGATTCCTGAAGGATCTGAATACTACCGGAGGTCTTTTGTTATAAGCGTCAGAAGTTGTAACTAACCAGCATAGTATTCTAATATTGAAAAAAAAACTACAAAGATCAGTCCCAGCCATTGATGTGGAACAAGGCAACCAAAATTTCTAATGATCTACAATCAATCAATCGCCACACTTTTAAATCCGCAATTGCACGAAAGTCTGTTTAGATTGACTTTGATAAGGAACCAACACCGAACATTGTTTGTCTTGATTTGTATGTTTTATAACCGACAAAATTACACCAATATCTCAAATGCATGCAATTATATCTTTGTACATACTTGCGATACGGATTTCGCTATTTAAGCTTCTCTTCGCCAAGCTTGTGTTCAAGTTTTGTATGCAAGTAGTTATTTTTATAGCGTTAAGTTTCTCTACCATTCTGCGATTTCGGTTGGAGCGATAAACTTTTTCTCATTATTAATCGAGTTCCTCTTATATAAAATAGAAATACCTCAGGTGTCTCAGGCCAAACGACATAACATGGAATTTCATCCGAGCTAGCATGACACAAGATCAGTGCATACCTATTAAAGCTTCAAATTATTTTATGGCACTTTTTGCCTTGCTGTCTAGTAACAACCTACCACTAGCATGCTACGCGTAGGACTGAAACGTTAGCTATAATTTCACTTCTTTTATAGATTCGCGTTCTTCCAACAGCTTCCCTTTTGCATCGATTGATGCTTTTCCTTTGATATATCGCTTACGCCTTCTAAACCGTCGTCTATGGCATGGAAATCCGGTATGCCGGAGATTTTTAGCAGACAAAACAGGACCCTGCTCGCTACTAATCAAAATTTCATTCATATATAATTGAAAATACGTGGCTTCATATATTCAAATCGAAACTTAGAAATATTTCCAATCAAATGATGAAATAATATTAATAATTGATATATTATGGACTGAGCTGTAACTGTTTAAAACCTGACCACATTTCTACGTGTATTTTTCCTTGAGTTTTTGATTTGCACACCTATATAGAAAATAAAATGTGTTCCACATTAAAAAGAAAATTTTATGTATTACACGAATTTCAAACCGTGTGTACGTATGTAAAATTCCAACACAGAATGTAAAACTTTCTAATCTGTCAGTTAAATATTGGATTTATCATTTAACTTGAAGTCCGAGCATTGGATTTATGATTTGAAGATTAAGCGTAAATCACATAGCTTATACTGGGCTAGCAGATCTTATTTAAAGACATCATGTAAAGTACGAGAAAAATATAATACAATGCAGTTGAGTGAATAATCCCACTAAACTTAGGTGATTTATTTTTTTAGTGTAATGATCTGTCTCTGCCTAATGCCGTTTTCGCTTGAAGCAAAATTCAAGATTCGACCCCAACTGCTGTCCAGTCGCGTACCCAGAGGGAGGGCCCGAGGGGCCCTGGCCCCTCCCGAAATCAAAAACAGATATATAATGATTTAGAAGGTCTCAGACATATGTTACAGAGACAACAAGACAGTAAACGTAAAGAAATGTAATACAATAACAGTTCCAGTGAAAAAGTTTAAAGTGTCTGTTGAAAACACCCATAAAAGGCACAGCGAGAACGAGGTACATAAACAATGTTCAGTAGCATTATTTTTTTTATCTTTGGGCCCCTCCCGAAACGAAATCCTGGGTACGGGCCTGCTGCTGTCCAATATATGGATTTGACAGCAGTTAAGATTGGAACTGGGTTAGTTTTGACTTCAAGGAAAAACGACATAAGAAAACACGGCATGCTCTGACTTACGTCATGTGTAACTTTTCTAATGACATTTTCGTTTGATGCCAAACCTAACCAAGTTTCCATTCTAACTGCTGTCAAATCGTTTGTTTGAAACCAGTTTCGAACCTAATTTCAACGTCATTGAACTGAAAATCGAGTCGGTTTCGAAACTGATCCCTGGGTTTGCTGAAGCTGGGTTTTCTCACACCTCCGTTGCTAAGTTTCGTGAAAAGTGTTTGTTTGATGAAACTACCCTCGATCAGATTCAGTTTTCTCAAGCGAAAATGACATAAATAAAACGAAAACTGGCTCAGGGTAGTTTCATTAAACAAACACTTTTCAAACCCGATATAACAGAAACAGGTTCGAAACTGACTTCAAATAAACGGTTTGACAGCATAAGAGTCTACTTTGACAGCAATAGTGTAAACATTGTCGGTTGCTGGTTTGTCAGATCCGAACTCCTGTCACAACGCCATATTGATGAGATCAAAATCGGAACTTCGATATTAGCTGATTGCAACGTAAAAAGGAAATGCAATGCAATGCAAACAATAAGTCATGCAATCGTTCTACGGTTTACCTTGTTTATTGCATTACTTTTAGTCGATTATCTGACAAGTGATCAACTCATCAAGTGGAAGTAATTTTCACAATTTGAGAGTCGCGATGAGTAACAAAACATCGAAGTGTTTGGGGCCCACCGTAATTGGTGTACTTTCAAATGGCTGGTGCTAACATACCGGCGACATAAAGCTGGTTAGCTCTGTAGCAACCTGTTGGCAACCAGTAATAGTGTAAACGCCACATTCACAGAGAAATCTTGAGTTTGCAGAAATCTCTGATGAAAACATGAGCAAAATTCAAATACATCACCGTGTGGCAAACTTATACTGCTGTTTACGTAATTTTCAGATGCTGATAAGATAGTATTTTACTGACAGATTATAAAACACCGTCTGGTGGCTTGCTAAATCAGGTAAATATTTATTTCAAGCACCCTGCCACAAGGAAGCTGTATTTTTTCTACACGTAAAATGTAAAAACATTGTTTCCATAAACAGACTACTTCCCGGTGGGAGGTTCGCTATCCAATGTAACTCGGAATAGCGCAGCGTCAGATGCAGAACAGTATTTCCTGATCATCTCAAAACTACAAAAGGGCTTCCAAACGACTGGTGCCGCATTTCTGTCCTACCAAATTCATCGTCGGATGAATAAATCATACGGAATTATATCAGTTACGTGTTTATCTGCCAAATGACCAAATAAAAAAACAGTTTCCGGCTATAACCAGCACTTGATGCTCTTGAGTTTTCGTATTTTGAAGAGATAAGAAGATAAAAAAAATAATTTGAAGGTCAACCGAAGATTACTTATTACTAGAATGATCAAGATTCAGGCGGGTGTGATTATTGTTGTTGTTCTGCAGTACTTCCCGGTAATTGACGAAACTGAATTAAATTTTGCACCGAATAACACGTATGGAAAAGAGTTTCAAAGCTTTTCATGCACTAATATTACGCAAAAAGAATGGAATGCTTTCATTGTAATCGCAATAACAATAAAACACCGTTATTTTGCCGTTTCTGTTTATTCCACTGCACTACATAAGTGCAGCACTGACAACGCTAGCTTGAATTTTGGTAAAATCAAGGCATACTTTCCTGCCCTACACTAGTACAGCACCAGTGTAGTAAACTAAAACGCCTTTATAAAGTACTAGAATCGTTGACTTCTGATTGGATGTGTTTCATCGTCATTCCAGATAACCCAATTCGCTTATGGGGCCGCCATCGTTGTGCTGGTGGCAAACGGAAGTGATATCACGATCAATCTACCAGTCGAAAATAACAACAACCGACTGCTGAACGTGATAAGCGACTCCGGAAACAATAATCCATCAATTTTCGACTGGATCGGTGGGAACGGAGCGAACAAAGCACCACGCGTCTCCGTCGATGGAAGTAGCCAGTGGCGTTCGAAGCAACTGTTTAATGAAACATTCGCCCGACTAGAGTCGCTGCGAAGTGTGGAAAGTTCATCAGATGAACCGAACAGTGACATTGATGAAAATCAAACCAGTAATGTTTCTATCAGGGAGCATATCATCGGGGACGGTTCGGAACCGGTGGACAGTTCCAGTCCAAAAACCACACAAACAATTGCAACTACCACACTGGAAGCCAATAACGAATCGTGGAAAAGAAATTATGTTACTGTCGAGATGAGGAAATGGGATTAAAATTTTTGACATTATTGACTAATTTTTACAATAAATTGATGTCATTTATTTAAACCCCGGTTTAACCTAGTTTCGGTTGTTCACCGGGTTTTCATTGACTAGATAGGAAGTTTTCAGTACACCGTTTTATAATTCTAAAGTTAAAATCAAAATTCATATGCCCCAATTTTTTAATATATATTCCAATTAAGCAACATCACGGTCCGAAAAACCATTGCTGTAATGTCGATTGAAAGTTAGTGTCATATATGAAGTGAACATGTCGAAATTCTTTCCAGGTAAAGAGCATTTGTGGGAAATGCTGATGCATTACTTTGTTTACTTAATTGGTGAAGTTTACGACAAACATGCTCTATCGGACGCGACTTGTGAACGTTGGTTCAAACGAGTGTAATTAGGGACATCAGTGTAAAAACCAAAAAACAAATTGAAAAAAAGGCTAATATGTAAGATTTGCTAAACAAACTAAAAAAAACTAAGTGGTAAAGAGGTTGAACGTTAGTGATCAAGCTATTTCTGGTCATCTACTCGCCATGAAAAAGATTCAAAAAGATGAAATTGCATAGTATATTTAAAGACAATGAGAGCTTTAATTTGAATCATGATTCGTGAAAATCGGCTTAACCGTTGCTGAGAAATCTAAGTGAGTTCCGTTTTTGGAGATTTTCTTTACTATTATCGGTGCTTTCGGAAGAGGAAACCGGGGACAAGTAGTCCCAAAGTAGTTTTATATATTCACTAACTAACACGATCTGCCAACTAGATGAATTTAGCAGTAAGTTTTATGAAAATGAACACCTCGTTTCGTCATCACTTCTGAAAAAATACTCATGAAATTGAAAATTTTCACTAAATGCACTGTAATACTGGAACCGTAAGGCGGATCAACTTTTTGTGGAATTTTGAAAACATTTTAAGACCTTTCATTTGCTTCTTAGTTTGTGAAAATCGGTTGAGAGATTTCCGAGAAAATTGATTACACATTTTTCAATAAATTTGCACATATTTCCTTGTGATTCTGAAACCGGAATTTGGATCCAAATGAAATTCAAGAAAATTCTATGAGGCCATAAGACCTTTCATTTGAATCTAAGTTTGTGAAAATCGATTCAGCCATCTCTGAGAAACGTGTGTGACTATTTTATTCTTGTTTTGTCGTGAATACGACTTGCTTTACTGTGGGGCGCCTTTCAAAATTAGCCATAGGAAGAATGGGTAGAGCTTAATCGTGAATATTTCGACTTGTATTAATAGCAGCAATATAATTCTTTCACTATTTCATCAAAAATATGATCACGAATTTAGGATAATGTTTTGAACAGTGTGAGATAACCACAAACAACTCAAAAATTAAGTTTTCTCAAAATTTGAAAACAACGCGGACAACTCTTTACTTTCGTTTGGGTTTTTCGCGCAAGGACGTCGATTTTGAGGTAGTCAGGCACATATCTTCAACTGAATGTTATGAAAGGGGAACCGTGGTTGAAAATCGATCATTTCTTCTTGTGAGTTGGATGGAAGCAGACGTCGAGGCGAGAAGACGCATTCAAACAGCGGCATCGAAGAGCGCACTTTGTGCGTGGTTAAAAACCTCAAACGCTCAGGTCGTAGTTCTCATTTACCTTCCGGTTGTCAAGGCGAGAGGTAGCATAAAACCAGTTCGGCATCATTTGGCACTGCGAGCGGATGTGTTGCGGTTTGTAAGCATAGCCAGTTTCAACTCAAACAAGAGCGATTGCATCATGCAACAGAGCTTCTGGTCGTTTGCATTGGAGAGCAAGAAAACGAAAAACGAAAAGTGGACAACCTTATAAAAAATCAGCCGTTCTAATGGCTCTAAATGTTATCTAAAGAACTATTAAGATTACTTCTTTGCAAATCGAATGTAAAAAACCTGTTTTAATTCACCTAGTGGTGTAATGATGCCTTTCTCATGTACATATAATATTGTGGTATTCTATTTGTACTTCCGGAACCGGATACCGGGAACCAGCATAGCCGGAATTGGTTTGTTTAGTTGCCTACTGATAATGACTATCGATTTGTGTAGTGTTGAGATCAGTTTATAAAATTTTTTACGTTTTTTGTTTCACCGGCTTAAGTGACGGTGTACAATATTGAACACACTTTACCCTATAACTCCGGAATCGGAAGTTGGATCCGGATGAAATTCAGAAATTACGTATACGACCACGAGACCTTTCATTTGAATCTTAGTTTGTGGAAATCGGTCAAACCATCGCTGAGAAAAGTGAGTGAGATCCATTTTGGTATATATGACCACTATTTCCGGTACTTCCGGAACCAGATACCGGGAACCAGGATAGCCGGGATCGATTTGTTTAGTTGCCTACTGATAATGACTATCGATTTGTGAAGTTTCGAGACCAGTTAAGAAAATTTTTTACGTTTTTTGTTTAGCCGATTTAAGTGACGGTATACAATATTGAACACACTTTACCCTATAACTCCGGAACCGGAAGTCGGATCCGGATGAAATTCAGGAATTCCGTATGGGACCACGAGACCTTTCATTTGAATCTAAGTTTGTGGAAATCGGTCAAACCATCGCTGAGAAAAGTGAGAGAGATCCATATTGGTATATATGACCACTATTTCCGGTACTTCCGGAACCGGATACCGGGAACCAGCATAGCCGGAATTGGTTTGTTTAGTTGCCTACTGATAATGACTATCGATTTGTGTAGTGTTGAGATCAGTTTATAAAATTTTTTACGTTTTTTGTTTCACCGGCTTAAGTGACGGTGTACAATATTGAACACACTTTACCCTATAACTCCGGAATCGGAAGTTGGATCCGGATGAAATTCAGAAATTACGTATACAACCACGAGACCTTTCATTTGAATCTTAGTTTGTGGAAATCGGTCAAACCATCGCTGAGAAAAGTGAGTGAGATCCATTTTGGTATATATGACCACTATTTCCGGTACTTCCGGAACCGGATACCGGGAACCAGGATAGCCGGGATCGATTTGTTTAGTTGCCTACTGATAATGACTATCGATTTGTGAAGTTTCGAGACCAGTTAAGAAAATTTTTTACGTGTTTTGTTTCGCCGGTTTAAGTGACGGTATACAATATTGAACACACTTTACCCTATAACTCCGGAACCGGAAGTCGGATCCGGATGAAATTCAGGAATTCCGTATGGGACCACGAGACCTTTCATTTGAATTTAAGTTTGTGGAAATCGGTCAAACCATCGCTGAGAAAAGTGAGTGAGATCCATTGTGGTATATATGACCACTATTTCCGGTACTTCCGGAACCGGATACCGGGAACCGGGATAGCCGGAATCGGTTTGTTTAGTTGCCTACTGATAATGACTATCGATTTGTGTAGTTTCGAGACCAGTGAAGAAAATTTTTTGCGTTTTTTGTTTCGCCGGTTTAAGTGACGGTATACAATATTGAACACACTTTACCCTATAACTCCGGAACCGGAAGTCGGATCCGGATGAAATTCAGGAATTCCGTATGGGACCACGAGACCTTTCATTTGAATCTAAGTTTGTGGAAATCGGTCAAACCATCGCTGAGAAAAGAGAGTGAGATCCATTTTGGTATATATGACCACTATTTCCGGTACTTCCGGAACCGGATACCGGGAACCAGGATAGCCAGAATCGGTTTGTTTAGTTACCTACTGATAATGACTATCGATTTGTGTAGTTTTGAGACCAGTTAAGAAATTTTTTTACGTGTTTTGTTTCGCCGGTTTAAGTGACGGTGTATAATATTGAACACACTTTACCCTATAACTCCGGAACCGGAAGTCGGATCCGGATGAAATTCAGGAATTCCGTATGGGACCACGAGACCTTTCATTTGAATCTAAGTTTGTCAAAATCGGTTCAGCCATCTCCGAGAAAACCTAGTGAGATTATTTGACACATACACACGCACACACACACACACACACACACACACACAGACATTGCTCAGCTCGATGAACTGAGTCGAATGGTATATGAAACTTGGCCCTCCCAATTTTCACTAGTCGGTTTTTCAAGTGATTGCATAACCATGCTATATGAGAAAGGCAAAAACATCAGTTTAGTGAAAATACAAAATAATTTGGTGCACTTTTCGCTGTGCGAAAATCGTTCTAGAAAAATGTTCCGAACTGTGCTAAATATCGTAGACAATTCCACAATTTGGTCCTTCTAAAAGGCAGAAATGAATCCTGCACAGCATCTTGATAGTTTCTTTCAATGAAATATGCAAATCCGGAATGAGATAATAGACTTAAAAAATCGTTCAAAATTCTAGTAGTGAAAAAGGGGAAAGTTTCACAATTCACACAATCGATCAACTATCAATTCGAGTCCGAAAGTATAAAGAAATCGTGACAGTTTTAATCGTATTCACGACATCCAGTTATGTCTCTGACATTACACACCCATACTTTTTTGGTGCATATCACCCTGTAATTCCGAAGCCGGAAGTCGGATCCAAATGAAACTCAGGAACTTTGCATGGGACCTGAAGACCTTTCATTTGTTTCTAAGTTTTTGAAAATCGGTTCAGCCATTTCAGAGAAAATTGAGTGATATTGTTTGTCACATACACACATACATACATAATTACATACATACACATACACTCATACAGACATTTTGTGATCTTGACAAACTGAGTCGAATGGTATATGACACTCGGCCCTCCGGGCCTAGGTTTTCATAGTGATTGAATAATAATAAATAGGATAGGAGCATTATGTATGAAAGGTACGCAGCAGACAATTTGCAAATCTGAAAGATTGATCTGATCTGATTGATCTGATCTGATTGAAACAGAGGAGAGGTGTTGACTTCTTGGCATTCTCAGGAGAGCCTTCCTGTAGAAAATGTTCAAAACGACGAATGTAACAATGAGAGATGTTCTTTGTTCAATTTCTTATTCGATTATTCGAAATATTTTGTTCGGTAATTTCTTCAGCGCAGATTAAAAGATGATAGCTTTAGTTTTTATTATCGGTAAATAATTTGAGAGAAGGATTGCTAAGAGTACCATAATAATCAAAAGAAAAAGTACATGTACATATTACATTCGTCGTTTTGAACATTTTATACAGATTTGTCATAAACATTGCGTTAGGATGGGGCTATTGGGTGAAATGATAGAGCTCTATTTGCAAATCTTACCTAGTTATCAAACACGAAACCGTCTCTTCCAACACAGTCATCTCAATTTCACCGGAAATAATTTCATCGTAGATGTTTCGCAGCTACTTGAATATTTTCATATATGGAAAAATAAACATGAACTTACCTTTCCAGAACAGAGGAAGTCCGGTCCAGTCATCCTCGACCAAAGCGAAAATCCAACCCAGAATAACTGCAATTTTATCTCAATCTTTATTTGTATTCAATGTTGACTTTATTCTCTGTTCAGAAGGGGGAGAGTAAATACAGTAAATATATGTATTTTTTTATTCTTTTTCATCATGATACACAAGTTTTCATCTTATCGTGAGCATTTTGCACATCCAGCGAAGCTCATCCAGATGCTTCCGCTCGGGTCATTTATTTTCTAGTCACGCGAAAAACTTCCCCTCCCATTTTTTTTCTTTCACGGGTCTTCTTGTTGGTATCGCAATGGCTCGCTCGTAACTACTACACACGTACCACGAAAATTTGAACAACTTCCGCATCATTCACTTCGCCTCGGAGAATTTGCTTCGCAAAGCCAATTTCGGCTTCCTTATTGAGCATATCTCTGCATACGCCTATACTGGGGGCCTGGAGGGTTGTTTATGTCAGTACTCTATCGGTAAGTGGGGATTCTGCCAAAAAGATCAACAAGTACACAATTTGAAGGGACTAAGAATAACCGTATCCATGAATGTCGTCATTAGATGCTAGGCAACTGATGTTTGATTTTGCGTGGGAACAAGTGTTATTGTTATTGTCTTCGGTTTTAAGCTATGTTGTCATTATTGTCTGACAGTTTGATCCACCTGACTCAATGAGCTTGTTAGGTTTTCCGTTCTGTTGAATTGTATGAAAATATGCTACTTTTTAGTTTATTGTCTTGATTTTTCTTTTTAGTAATCAGTATCAGAATAGTTTGATGTTAAGCTTAACTTTCCCGTTTCTTTATCTCATGTTTCATTTCTTAGTGCTACGAATAACTATGCTGTTTCTGAGTTTCTACACTATCAATCGTAAATATAACTGATCAAGGATACTGTAGCATACTTTTCACTTGTCCAATGGAACAGTGGAAAGGCTGCTTACTATCCTTTTAGTATGTCTTCCCACTAGTTGAGAATAATATGTATTGTCCATTGATTTCTCTTAAAATCTAGTAAGGAAAGGAAGGACAAGGTTTAAAATGGAAAATGATAAAGCTCGAATCATACAACCGACACCGACGGAGATCGGTTATGAGCGTAAATTCATCGATGAGGAACGAGGAGAGTAAAATTGTCATACACAGCGAATTTTGATTAACACGAATCCAACGGATTTTTTCCCCATTTTCCAGAACCTTGTATGTTGGTGGCTAGAAGGAAAGCTATACATGTCATGTTGGAAAGCCACGGAAAATGAATTTGCTGATTGAGCTAATTGATTTTGATGAGCTGATAAGGTTCATTTTCATATCGCACTTTTGCGGGCAAAAAGTGTTTGGTTGTGATACAGTCAGTTTATGCTCCTAAACATTTTGATGAAACTTTCCAGCGATTTTCAGGATGCTGCCTAGGGTGGATTACACAGTACCGCGTAAGTGTTTAACAATTCGGTTCCGGTATGACAGTTGACAATTTGTATTCGCAAGAGTAGTGTCTGATTTCAAAAGAAAATCTCTCATTAAGAAGATGAATAAGAATTGTCAGGGGCGGCTACTATGGCGGGGGCTAAGCACTTTTTGCCCCTCCAAAAGATTTATTCGAGTAGCCATGCCCTCCCAATGTTTTGGCAGCTGAAATAAATAAATTTTGGAAAATTTGCTAGGAATATCTTATGATATAACAATCTTTTCTGTCATCCCCGTAATTCGTCTCCGTTATCGTTCATATTGCTTAACTAAGTTACTAAAATTTTTAAATTAACTTACTACACTGTGAAATGTGGTATACTTTACCACTTTCGAATATTGGTTATTACTGGAATAGTAAGGAAAATGTTTGTGACCGTGTCACAACATTCGGAAGAGAAAGTAAACTTGCTTACTTGGTTGCTTTTTATTTGCTCTAAAATCTCCGTTCCGTTTATAAGAATGTTTTATATATTGCAAAATTTAATGATCTGTAGTAATCAATTTTAATCACAATATCAATCACAATCACACATTATCATAACCAGAAACAAGGGTACGGATATAGCGTGAGGTGTAAGTCGATGCATCTCACGCAGACGGTCTAGGTTCGATTCCCAACCCCGCACTTAAGCTCAGAAAGAAACTGTTAATTTTTTAGAATCAAGGTAAGAATCTGTATAATCGAAAAAGGGAAATACACGACAATAAATATAGGAAATCCGCTTTAGTATTTGTGTTAAACGAATTCAATGAAACACCTTTCAATTTGCTAGAAAGTTGCGTGCTGAGTCATTCATTAGACTTAGTCAATTCTCGTTTTTATTTCTGAAGATCGTGACACTGACACCCTGCAATTGTCCTATCCATTTATGAATCGGCTGCTAGGCCTGTCAAGCTCCGCTTTGCAATGAAGAACCCTAAGTTAAGATTTGTCTCGTAGCGTTTTCACCGGAACCTATTTCCCGTTTTAACAATATACAAGCACAATTGAGAATATAATGAGTTTTTCATCAATGTGCTTAAATTTGAACAATAGAAATGTTCTCTTTACTGTCTTTTTTAGTTGATTTACTACTATCTGGATGCGTATACGCTGTAGAAGTTATAAAAAGTGAACAAGATGTAAATCCTTCAGCTATTTAAGTAACCTATATTTCAGAAAACTTCCATGGAGATGGAGAATCGCACAGTCAGCGATTTATTCTTATCCGAAAAACAACCACTATTGATGTTAAAGCTTTCTAAAATCCAAATTAAAAATAGAGTCCTTAAAGTTTCAAACATCAAACGGGTTTCGTGGTTGAGAAAGCTTCAACGGGTTTGAAAGTCAGCGATAGTATTGTCGAGTCATCACTTGAAAACTGCAATGGCATTAATATTAATTCTATTTTATTCAGATAACTCATTACCGACACCTTATCACTTAATTTCAACCATATACGCATGTCATTGACTTATTCAACAGCTCACTTGAAAAAGTAAAAAACCGTAACAATATAAAACTTAAGGAGCAAATTACAATCGTAGGAAGCGGCAGTGAAGAAAACTGCTTCTGCTTTTTGTCAAAATTTGTCGCTTTCCTGAAACTGTAATTAGATTATTTTATTTTGTACGTATAGTTGTCATCGACTTAGATTGACTATTCATCAACATCAATCAAAAGATAGATGAGAATATAGTAGATGAATTAAGTTTCCAAAACTATATTCCAGCGGATACATTTTGAAATGTAATTCACTCGAATAGAGCAACGTACATGTGCATTACATACCCGAGTGGTTGTGGTTGAAATTAACCTCTTGAACTTGAAATCATCTACCCAGAGAAGTCTAAAAAATTGCAAATCCCATAGTCGAATATTTCTCTCAAGATAACCTGAATTTTTAGGACATCTGCCAAAACACAATGTTTTCCGAAATTAGTCGATTTATATTTATATTTAGACCTGCTAGCTTCAGCTAACGAAATACTTCATTACAATCGACTCATCGTCATCGCAACGACAGCCTCTTGCTTACAAACTTGTGATCGCCTTGTTTTGCCGGGTATTAAAAGCTTGTTTTTTTCTACCATAGTCAGACTCGAGCGAGCAACAGCGAAGTCAGACAGCACGCGAGTATGAAGCGATGTGGTGAAAATGCATTAGTCAACTTTTCGCTTGCGCAGAGTTAAATGAGAAGTACCGAAAAATGAAGATAGTCGATGCATCAAAGCGTATAGTATGCTGATACTAACAAACTTTCCTGTAATTTCCAATCTGAGGATCATGTAAGTTCAATCACGAGAGATTTTTCTTCCGTTATTTCAAACTTTTGCCAATTTGAAACGTACGATTATTCCTATGATTATGCAACCTGCCTGGATTCGATTTCCAGTCGAATGTGCGATTCTGGGTTAGCAAATCAGGATGGAACACCAATATTTTTATCTGTAAATTTTTTCAATCGTAAATTAATTGCAATACAATTTTTAGAGAATTTTTGATTCAGCAAAAAAAATCCTTTCGGTGTAATGATCTTCAACGAAATAGACCTTTACTCATAATGAAATATATAAGACTCTATCTATCTTTGGTGTTTGTTAAATATTTTTGTTAATTTAACTTCATACCAAGAAAAAATAGTGTTAATTTATATCTTCTAAGACCAACATTTTTGAGTGTATGAAAAAGTCATTTTTACAGTTAATCAAACACAAATTTACTGCATTTTGATATATTTTTAAGTGCTGAAACATGTAAGTCAACACGTCTGCTTGGAAGGTGGGAAATTTTAGACACATATTGAAATTATTCTTGTTAAATCCTGTCCGTTTATGAATTCTGTTTTTTTTTTAATTGTGCCATATGTGCACAATTTGAAAAATTCGTGTAAATTTACGACTTTATAGATGCACATAAAAGGAGCGTCGTACTTTACTTAAATTTACGATTCAAAGCATGTAAAAATATGTAATATCTTCAACTTCACAGTCAATTTATCTGAAATAATATAGTGTCATCGTCGAACAAATTATTACATTTTTAAGTGTTTGTCTTTTGAGTCACCTTTGAGTTTAATAAATTTTATCTGTGTAGTGACAAAACCCGACTCATATACAAATTTTTACGAAACTTGTCGTAACATGAGTTCAAATAGTCCAAAACCAGCAGCGGAGGATTTTGAGAACATTCAAAATCAATCCGAAGCTCGCTACGAATCTCGGCTCTGCTCGCAGTATGATTAACTACGGTTATTGTAGAGTAAGGTGTTCGGTTGCCGGCATCCCACCGTATTATTTGACAGAATGTAGATAGCGTCATTTCGACAAATGTCATGTGTGTGTAATAGCAGCATGTTCTTTTTGTGCCGAATACCAAAGCAAACAGACGCTTGTACTTTTTACAGCGCTCAAAACAAATTTCAATTGCGTGAAAATCAACTCAAAAGTTTTTTCTGACCTTGTTCATAGTATCATATATTGAAGTGCATCAATCGAAAAGTTGAGTGCATTGAATATTGATGAGGTGATATCGATCTATTTCGTGATTTAATACCGGATGCAATCAAAATTTTCGCAACAAAAGTTTTTTTTTTCATCATTTTCAGAATGTCTACCGATTTCAGTTACCGGCACCCCAAAAGGTGTTCTTATTTTTTTTCGACAAGTCGTGAAAAATTGTCAGTAATATACAGAGATGCAAAGAAACAAAGCAAGCCAAAGTTTTGGTCAAACATCTAGTTACTCATACCGCAGCTAAGAAAAAAAACGTGGAGACCGGCCAAATCAACACCAAAGATGCCACCATCCAAATCATCGGCCAAGAGAGCCTAGGCAAAGTCACCATCAGACAATGAATACTTTTGTCCAAAACGGCTCCGAAAACAATAAATTCTGGTTTTCTTTTGAATAATTGAAGTCTTTACTTATATTTCTCCATTTTTAGCCCAAACTCTTGGGGTGCCGGAAACCGAACACCTTTTTTGAAATGGCCAAAATGTTCCACTTTACTAAATTGATAATAAGTTTTTTTTTTCAATCGAATGAATCAACTTAGTTTCGTAATCAGTTGTTAGCTAGGGACTTTAGCTTTCCATTGATGTATATATGTTCGCATAATGTGCACTTAGTCAGAAGTTATAAGCTTAAAATAAAAAGGGTGGCGGTAACCGAACACTCTCCCCTACCAATAATCGTCCCATTGTTTACTCGACTTTCAATCAACGAATTATGATACCGCTGAACTAATAGTTCAGTAGTTTCAACATCCCCCGATACGACAGAAAGAAAAGTTTTTAGCTACTCTTAAATAAAAATCAAACATGCTAAAACATATTTGGCTTCGGTTATGGCAAAGGCTTTGCCGATGTTCAGGAAGGACCCTACTCTGCGTCTGCGTGGAACCAACTTCAAACTAGTTAGAAAAGGACAGCTTCAGGACGAAACCAAGTGCTTTGCCTGGGATTGATCTGGTCAGAGAAGCAAAGTTGAAAATTATTTTCTCGAAAGAAACACCTTTTTAGTTTGAGTTGGGTTCGAACAAAGCGTGCCTGGTGGGGAAACGCTAACGATTACACTCGGCAAAGTTGTCAAAAATCCGGTAAAAATGAATCGTTGAGTGATTCGAAAATTACATGGCTTTAAAACGAAAGGAATAAAAATCAAAAGATCGACATCAACAACGCGGCTTGAATCGAAAAACATTAGATCACAAAGCACACCCGCCAGTAGTTATGAATTGTATCGTTTGAAGAATGATGTCGGCTGTAAAATTCATTATTTATTTCTGTGTATAGAACTGTGTAGTTTTGTAGTAACCTTGTTTATTGCTAGTCTCTTCGAAATATCATCAATATTGTGATTATCTCCGAAATGCGTCTGGATGTAATCGAATTTAATTTATACTTGAAAGGCAATTGGCAATTGAAAATTGTACCGATTTCTTTTTATGTATAAAATGTTTCATTGTTTCAAGACAATTCACAGAAAGAAATAATGAAATTTACACGAGATGTAAATCAATAGGAACATGGAATAAACATGGGTTGAATCGAAATTTTGATTGAAAACCTTCATCGATGCAAAACTACATTGAATTGCATTGAATTTTTGTATAACTGTATCTTCCAATTAACGCTTATTTTGCGATTAAATTGTATTGAAACGTACAGAATTGTGAAGTAATTTTATGTTTAATTACCTGCTCCAAATATGTGCATGAAAATAGATGTAAATTCACAAAATATTTTTATCTGTGAATTTTAGCTTTGTACAACGCTGTTTGTGCAACGTTGTTTTTCCGATACAGCAGCATATAATTCAAACAACTGCTTGTATTGATCTAGAAATGCAATGACTCAATTCATAAGAACTTATTCCGTAAAATAACTGAATTTCATAAGAATGATTCAAATACGTGTCAAGCAAACCCAGTTTTTCAAGCAGGCGTGTAAATTTACATGTTTCAGCACTCAAAAATATGTCAGAATGCAATAAATATGTGTTATGTAAGCTGTATAAATTAGTTATTTTCGATTCTCGAAGTCACGAATTCACACGAATTTTTCTAGGTGTGTAGTATTAATTTGAAAAAATGTGTATTAAACAGCTTTAACCCAGCTTCATGACTTATTCTGTCTAAATTTTGGTTCTAATACCCTGGATACGAAACAATATTATGCAATGCCAATGGCAATTTTTGGGATCTGAGTTTTGTCATAATTTAGGCGCTGTCATTTCATCCAAAGCAGCTTCGTCGCAAACCATTGAACCGATGGATATTTCACCAAAATCCATTTCGTCAAATGGGTCGTTTTATCGAATGGGTCATTTCACCGAAAGAATTATTTCACTGAAAAAGTCTTCCACCAAAGAGGATTTTTCCACAATTTTTGGGATCTGAGTGTTGTTATAATTTAGGCGCTGTCATTTCATCCAAAGCAGCTTCGTCGCAAACCATTGAACCGATGGATATTTCACCAAAATCCATTTCGTCAAATGGGTCGTTTTATCGAATGGGTCATTTCGCCCAAAAGAATTATTCCACCAGAAAGGATTTTTAAACTGAAAATATCGCACAGATACGACCGTAAATTGCATTCGAGTCTAGCGGTATTTTAAATAAGAACGGATGTTTCTCTGTGCGACACCTCAAGAGCTAATAATGTTTTCCATGATTTTCAAAACATCAACGTTGAAATATTTCTTCTCCAAAAGGTCGAAACATCGTATAAAAGTAACTGATCTGATTTATGTGATTACACGCAAAAGCCAGCAATCGCAAAACAACTAAAATGTAAGTTGTTTTTCTGAATTTGATTGGTTAAAATTTAATACAACTAATCGATTACTGCTTCAACTAAGCTGTCATTTTTTATTTATCGTCCTGGCAGTTTAGAAATGACATCCAGCCAAGACACACACCACAAACGAGTAACGAAACGTTACAGTTGAGCAATGCAAACACCTTAAGCGAAAAACGAAACGTTTCAGTGAGATATCACTCGAGCAATGACACACCCCCAGCAATGTTATCTTTGTATGCATGAAAGCAAAAAATGTCTCATGTCTCTATTGATTCATTTGGAAGCCAAGAAATTGTTGGTGGGGTTGATTAGTTTTGGAAAAGTTTCATTCAATCAGGACAATTTTTGCTTCAAAATTGTACACGCAGTAGAACATATTTCAATGTCAATAGTATTGAACAATTTTCGATCTATTTTTTCTGCGGCATTTCTTCTTAGAGCTGAAGCCAAGATATTGCATTAGATTTTATTACAATTCGTCGATTAAACGTTGAGTAATCGGTAAAATAACATGGTGACTCCACTAATGAGATGACTATTGGTAGAGTAGCGCAAAATTATTTCGATGTGATACAACAAATATTTTTTGAAGCAATTAACATTTGTTTGGTACAACCAAGCTCTAGTTAAAATCAAGCATACACTACTTTGCGGTTTGAAACAACAAATTTTTTTTTTGACAGCTAATCGTTTACAGTTAGAACAACGAAATTTTACATAAGTAGCTGTTTATAGCTTTGACACTAAATTGATAGATGTTATAGAAATGGAACAATAGATTATAATTCCCGAGAGAGAAGGAATTTAACAGTTTGGAAAACCCATGGTTATCCAGATGATTTCAATCATATCTCTCTGGACGAGTCGCATTTGTCAGGATTGTTAACGCACGCTGAAATCTATTCGAAATGCCAACCGGTGTTCCACAAGGTCATCAGTTGGGGCCGCTAATTTTCGTTTTATTTATCAACGACCTGTATACTCGCATAAAATCAGGAAAATTACTCTATGCTGATGACCTAAAATGCTTCCGTTCCATTACTTCAAGTATCGATTTTATCGTACTTTAAGAAGACATAATTAGTATTGCGCAATGATGTTTGTTTAATGGGGAGCGGGTCATTTCGCCGAAAAAGTCATTTCGCCGAAAGGGTCATTTTGCTGAAAGGGTCATGTCTACTGCATACTATGTCTCCTGTATAACTGATGTGGCGCATCCACATAACCTAAGCCAAGATGGCTGGGCGGCACAAAGCCGCCGAACCGACGCTAGCTTAGTCGGCCGCCAACCCGCCGTCGGAAGCGGCGGCCTCTTGCATAAAAACCTGTAACCGCCTCGTTTGCCCGGTCTACGCAAAGCTAAGTTTCTTAGGTCCGAACGAGCGGTAGCGAGGTCTGACAGCACATGAAGCAAAACGATTTGGCGTAGCCGCATTCAATAATTTTTCATTTTCACTTAATAAACGGAAAATACCACATACATTTGCCTGGTAGATACACCTATGCAATTGCTTTGATGCTTACCCAAGTAGCTCACGTTATTACACTTCAATGACAGTAACTTATATGACACAGATTCAAGGAACAAGTTGAAGACTATGCAACATGCATTATAACTGCTATGTAACCTGAAAAGCGTAAGAGGCGGAGCTTGTGCGACTTACCAAGGGTTGCCAAACAATTTCTCAGTAAAGAATATTCGATTTGATTCAGCGCGCAAATCAGTCACAATGAAACAGAAAATATAAGTTTGTGTCAAGTTGCAATTTGTTGGTGTTTTTCCCATTCAACATTTACGACCAAAAATTGGCATCCAATAATGAGAGCTAAAATATAGAATTCAATATTCTTTTAACTTACTATATCTACTCAAAATCTAAGTGCTATTCGATATTTATGGTGATCATTGTACTTATTGAAAACGTGCGCGCCTTCGATATTTTGGGTTTCAGAACATCGGCATACAAAATAATATTCATATTTTTCTTCCCGTCATATGAAATTTACAGCTAAAAAGTCGAAATATGTTCAGTTAGAACTTTTTTGTGATTAAAATTAGTTTTTCATATACCAAAGTTAAAACAGTTGACCAAGCGCAATAATTGAAAATTGCATTTTTTTCAAATTTAATGAATATTTCGTTCCCTGATCATGGCATAAGTGTTTCCATGCATACACTGCCGTGACAAAGTGTAGAAATATTCTCTCTGGTAGTGCGAATGTACTTTTCAAAACGAAACAAGTTTGCTTCGCACATGTACCGCCAAAAAATTTGCGTATAAGCGTAGATTCGACTTTAGCCAATTTCTTAAACTGAAGGAATTTTCTACTTATTCTTCTTATTTATTGTCCGGGATAATGTACGGAAGCTTTCAACCGACACTGTAATTGTATTTCTTTGTTGCATCACAACGAATACGGTAACCGATATGAAATCATTACTAAGCTTTGTCTTGTAGTGTGTCATTTTTTCATTGTCACATTTTGTTACGGTAACCAGTTGACGACTAAAAACAGTTAATGCGAGCACGTCGTAAGAGTTAGTTTACCGAAATGTTACGTTGGAACTTATTGTAACTTATTATGATGAGATGTCAATTAGTAACATTATTTTGTCTCCATTGTCACCATCATAATACGACTTGTTTCGTCGTGTTTGTAATGCGACCATTATGCAGCATCTGTTTTGTTTTTATTTTTTTATGAACAAGTTACATGTGCTACTTGGGTAGTAGCTAATAGTCAACAAGTTTTCTTGGGAACTACTTTCTGAGGTTCATGAATCAATACAAGAATCAATCTTTATTCAAGAAGTACAATTGTAGGTCAACAAAACGGGCGTTTACGCTATCATCTTCCATTTGTCTTTATTTTATTTAATTTTTTTTATTTTAAATCAATTCTAATTACGATTTTAAGACGATTTCAGGATTCGGCGAAATGACTCTTTCGGCGAAACGGCTTTCGGCGAAATGGCATTCGGTGAAGTGGCCCATTCAGCCAAATGGCATTCGGCGAAATGGCTTTCGGCGAAATGGCTTTCGGCGAAATGGCTCCCTGATCCTGCTCTGTTTAATGGTATGCAGATTAATACGCATTTTCTGCGTTGTTTCGAATACACCCTTCGAGACCAAGTACTAGTTGAAACAGTGGATTCCATCCTTGATTTAGGTGTATTTTTTAATAAAAAAACTCACCTTTTCGGAACATATTTCTGCATCAAAGGAAAAAAATGTGCAATACTGGGTTTCATAAATTTCTAATACTACTGATTTCAATGATTTCTACATTTTGGAGGCACTTTACCGCGCTCTAGTTCGCAGTATATTGGAATACGCAGTACAAGTTTGGGCGCCATGCTACGACGTCCAAAACTACAGATTGAAGCGTAAGTTTTGCACTGAGAAAACTACGATGGAATGATCCATTGCATTTGCCACCGTATATCGATAGATTGCTTAATTTGCCATCTGTGGAATCCCACCGTACTTTTTTTACAAAGAATGTTTATTTTTGATATAAAAATAAATAATATTGACTGCTCTGAAATTCTAGCGAGGATAAATTTATATGTTCCTCCTCGTGCTGTAAGGAATCTCGCTTTTCGGTTGATACCTAGACATGGTACTGTATATAGACAAAATCATCCGGTGAATAAGTGCAGCAGAAAATTTAACGAAACCAGTCATCTTTGGACTTTTATTCCATGAAACCCAATTATAAGTTAGCAAAAGGACATGTTTAATCAGTTCGACATGACTTATGTTGAAATCATCTGCACGGTACATGCCGTAGAATGGAAGTAAATAAATAGTAACTAGCTTTCCTAAAATTGCAGTCTGAGATTATAAAACTATCTGAAAAATTAAATGAAGAGTCTATTTGTTCTTAATTAAACTCAGAGAAATGAACACTATCATCTACCATTGCTCTTTATTTTAAACGAACTCCAATACAATAGTAAGACAATTGTAAAATTCGTCGGTTTGACACTTTCGGCGAAATGACCCCGACCCAATTCCGACATGGGACATTAATCGTAACCGTTATGAAAATGTTTCATTATTTCAGCTCCTTACAGTTCGTTAAATAAACATTTGAGTTTATCGTTACTGAACTAAATAATCGGAATAGATGCAAAATGATTTGCTTTTATGATTCGATCTGTTCATCGACCGAATGTCGACGATAATACCGTTCACGGTGCGCTAAGCTACAGGTTATTGTAAGCAATGGAAATACTTGAAACGAAGTTAACTTAATGAATCCAATAAAGCTGGACCAAAAGCGGATCAGTTTAATGGATACAGATAGATGATAGAAGTCGCTTCGGCACTAAAGATAAATTCAATCAAACCCCTCTAATGCCCTCTGGCAGCATTACGCATCCAATATTCGTTACGGTTTGTTTACCGTGCAAATGGAAATTAAACGACAATGATCTACAGTTTGTTCGATTTCTTTTCAATCGATTCCGTCTGGGCTCCACCGTTCGCCAACGCTAGAGCTTTTACAGCATACATACAGAATGAACAATTGCCGACATCCTTGGAAAATGGTACGACTTCCTACAACTCAAAACCGACAAAAAAAACTGGAAATCCCCAATTGTTACTATGCCCGTATATCGGTGAAACGCTGTTAAAACCCAAACAGAAACCGGCTAACGAGACAATTTAATTTCAAATTGATATCACTTCATCTGCCAGTTCTCCGCATAATTCCTCATGCTTTTCCCGAAACTTTCTGTTGCGCCCGTCAATTCAGCTGTACGTCTAAACATACTTTTCGAATCCTACTCAGTTTCGGAATTAGATAAAGAAAAAGTTTCACACAAAGGGAAGTGAGGATCGATGTTTTTCATTCTTTTTTTTTTGTTTGTCGTCGGATTCCACCTCTAGGCAGTCCACCCCAACCCAGTGTACCATCACCGGAAAGTTTCGTGTTGATTGCGAGAGACCACTTTCCCGTGAACGATGCTTTAGGGACATCTCATGGGTTCTAGCCGAAATGGTCCCTCGGAATTATTAGCTGCCTCTGTGTTTTTGGCTGACCATTTACCGCGAACGCCACGGTGAAATGGTTGCGGTACCAAAGCAAACAAATGATTGAACATCCGTAAACCGTTTCGGGGTTTCGAAGGTTGATTACTAAGGGATGGCTTTCCCGTACTAGGGATGTTCCTCGGGACTGAACATGCCCAGCTAAGACCCTTTCTTCTGGGAAGTTGTGCCCCAGTGAAATGGTTAGCATCTAGTTTCGCCCCCATTTCTTCTAGTTCTTCTGCTCTCATATTTGATTCTGTATACTGTAAAGTCTATAAATATACATGGATAAAATTTCATATAATAAGGTTATTAAAAGAAGGAAGATATTTTATGTTTGTTTGCCTTAAATATAAAAAGTTCAGTGTTTCACTTTTTGGTTTTCTATTTGATATGAAGAAAGGGATATGGGAATAGAGATATTGGTTATGTTAAGTTTATGCCTACTCCGCAGGGAGGAAGCCAAGTAGTGGAAGATTTTCAGAGATATAACGAAAATCAAGTAGTTTTAAATCTTAACCTGTTTGACTGTTGACTACAGTTTGATATTTGACAAATATACCTTAAAATTGTCTGTAATGGTTACCTAAATCTACATTTCAATACAGTGTATAAATGCTTATAAACACTTACAAGGGGGCTCCTTTTTTGTCTTGTTCTGTCTTAGTTCATACGTGTGTATAATATATAAGTTTAAACAACATTTTTTGGATTTCACACTTTTTGCTCGGCGAGTTGATATCCGAAACGCCACCTTCCTAGTTTACAAACTAATGAAACAATATACAGTGTCAGCAATATTACCTTAATTAACTAGTGCAAATTATTGTCCTGTGTCAGCTTCTTCCATTGTTTGTTGGTGGTTCCAAACTCACTATTCTACTTAATTGTATCTTAAAGCATTCCGTCCGTAAACCGACTGTATGTATTTATTGTCCAGGTAGTACTGTTTCTTGAGATAGTAGAGCAGCTTGCGCAAACGGGCGGCACAGTAGAACTCGTCCTCGGTGAAGAATGGATTCAGCGGGGTCTCACTGGAACCGCCGTAGTACGCCGGAAGTTCCTCGTGCGGTCCGCCTCCGTAGAATCGGGGTCGAGTCCCGAAAGCGTCGCCAGTGTAGCGCGGCAACTCGGGGCGGTGCTGAGCCCCACGTAGATTGTAGACCGGGGGATCCCCAGGAACTGCTGCTGCTGCTGATACTGCCAACATAGGGAGATGGGGCGCCTCGTAATCCGCTGCCGTCGCCGATAGTGTCGCATCGTCTACAAACGTCGGCGGTTGGTTGTCGTAGTCGCTCGGGTTGGAGGTATAACTCGACCTTTTTTTGTTGTTGTTGGTTTTATGAAAGATAAAGAATAGAAGTACACGATTAATGAGATGCGCTATAATTCAAAAAGCAAATGCCGAAAAACGTTTACTAACGAACTACTGTATAGAAAATTTCAAGCAAATATTTATCTACTAATCAAAACAACTTCACTACTACAAATGCGATACATTCTCAAGATTTTCATAAAACATTTCTAACAATTTGTAATGTGCAATGAAAAATAACTAGACTAGTTATGAGAATTGGCAATGTACGCGAGAATGTGTATCAATTTATGTCTCACATACTCCTCAAATCTGATGCACTATACACAAACCCAGATTAAAATTCCGATTCCGGAAATAGTGATCAAAATGGAACACACTTCAATTACGCACCGATGCGATGGTTGAACCGATTGCAACATACTTAGATACAACCGAATGGTCGTTTTTCGTCGCAGTTTGCTGCACCATTTTGGCTTTATTCGAATCCCAGTTCCTGAGTTTCGGATTTATGAGTGAGCTCATATGAGTCACTACACCCAAGCCCATTTACGTAATAAGGTGGGGATAAGTTGGGAAAAAGAGTATCATTTAGCGGGAACATTTTGGATTAATGATTGTTTTCACTATGTAAATGAGATATTTATTTCGTATAAAAATTAGCATTTTCTTTATTGACCCGACTAAAAACTATTTATATTTTAAATTTTCGTAATTTTCGTTCAGAACGATTTAAATAAAAAAAATTACCCCACTGTTTCCCGTGTAGCGGCAAACCCGATCAGATGTTCATAACAAATTGAGATATTTATCTCACATAACAAAATTTATTTTAAATTTGGCTGGTTAGCTGTTAAAATAACAAAAATTATAACTAAAATTGGCCTAGGTGATAACAAAATTGTAACATATTATGTTAATATCAACATTATATCCAAACTAGATATAAAGTTGTAAGATTTTTCAACTATTATGAACCTTTATTATGGTGCGTTTTTCTTATAAAACATGAATTTGCATACCTTCAGGCGATTTTACTTGAAATTAAAAAAGAAAACATCCAGCAGACGGAATCAGATTCGAACCGTCGATGAGGTTAGGACTACCAATGCACACTTCAAATACTTGAGTCTGTGGAAGCTGACTATGAGTGAAAGGAAATAAGCGATGTTTGATGACAAAGCTGTGTGTAGATGATTGCCACCGTCGCACACTTCCTTCATCGCACACTTCTTTCGACGCACACTTCTTGCGACGCACAGTGATCCAAAACTGGGAAAAGACGGTCAAAAGTCTGTGATGACTTTCACTGATTTTTAAGAGCTATCGTGTCTTCGAAGAAGTTTTACAAGATTATATAAGTTTTTTTTTAAAGTGACACCTTAATTTTTGATAAGGGGGTAGTACCAATTTCGAATAAAAAAAAATTTTTTTTCCCAAAAAACATTTTTTATCTCATTTTGAAGCATAACCTGTTTTAATCCACCTAGTGGTGTAATGATGCCTTTCTCATGTACATATAATATTGTGGTATTCTATTCAAAATTTTTCTCTTCGATTTTTGAAAGAAACCAAGAGATTGTTTGTGCATAAAATACAGAATAAAACAGTGCTTTGATTGCGTAAGTCATAATTAACCAAACGATGTGGGTTCTCTAATATATGCACTACCGGCACCGGAACCCGAGAACCGGTATAATTAAAGTCGGTTCGTACGTCCACCAACTAACATGACACACAAACTCTACTAGTACGCACTCTAAATTACGATTTAAATGTTTGTTGCATCCGAAAATATTTTAAGTGACGGTGTACAATATTGAACACACTTTACCCTAAAACTCCGGAACCGGAAGTCGGATCCGGATGAAATTCAGGAATCCCGTATGGGACCGGAAGATCTTTCATTTGAATCTAAGTTTGTGGAAATCGGTCAAACCATCGCTGAGAAAAGTGAGTGAGATTAATTTTGGTATATATGACCACTATTTCCGGTACTTCCGGAACCGGATACCGGGAACCAGGATAGCCTGAATCGATTTGTTTAGTTGCCTACTAATAATAACTATCGATTTGTGTAGTTTTGAGACCAGTTTAGGAAATTTTTAACGTTTTTTTGTTTCGCCGGCTTAGGTGACGGAGTACAAAATTGAACACACTTTACCCTACAACTACGGAACCGGAACTCGGATCCGAATGAAATTCAGGAATTCCGTATGGTACCGGAAGACATTTTATTTGAATCTATGTTTGTGAAAATCGGTCAAACCATCGCTGAGAAAAGTGAGTGAGATCCGTTTTGGTATATATGACCGGGCAAGAAGAGCTAAGGCAGTGTTTCTTATTATTGGGAGTTCGGTCTGTTTTCAAAAGATGGCTCTGGCTGTTGGGAATATTGAACAGTAACAGCTGATATCGATAATTTCAAAAGGTTAGGCATCTGTCATTTATATTCAATTCATGTTCCTTCGTGTTTTTTTTTTTTTCAAACCTTGCATTTCACTGTAACAACTATGAGCAATTTTGTGTTAACTAAGCAGGATATGCGGGAACTTTTAGTTTTTTGTTTTAATTTGAATATATGTGCAGCTAAATCACATCAAATGCTGGTGGATGTTTATGGCGACAAAGTTTAAACTGATACAGCATGTAAGGAATGGTTTTGACGTTTCAAGAATGGAGATTTCATCGTTGAAGACAGGCCTCGATTTGGACAAAGTAAAAAAGAAATCGAAGAAAATAGTTGGAGGCATTACTCGATGAAGATCCGAGTCAAACGTAATAGAAGCTTGCAAAATCATTGGAAGTGACACAACAAGCAGTTTCTGTACATTTTAAATCCATGGGAATGATTTAACAGCAAGGCAAGGACCTGTGACATTGAGAGGCGGTTTTTAACTTTCGAGCAGATGATTCAAAAGCATCAAGGAAAAGGTTTCTTAAATCGAACTGCTACTGAGGATAAAAATGGATATTCTATAATAATGGGGTAGGAAAACGGATGTTCTATGCCATCGACCTAAATATCAACACCAATTCCGAATATTCGTGGTTCGAAGGTCATGTTTTGCATCTGGTGGGATCAAAAAGGTGTTGTGTACTATGAGCTGCTACAACCAGGCGATACTAATAACGCACGATAGGTATATACCGTCGATTGATGCGTTTGAGCCGTGTATTACGAAAAGATCGACTGGAATACAAGCAAAGACATTATAAGGTTATTCTTCTGCATGACAACGCTTGGTCATTTGGCCGCACCCGCCGTATTCTACCGACCCTGCTCCTTTACTTCTTTCGCAGAAATCGAAAGTTGGTTTCAAACTTGGATCACCCTTAGAAGACGAGACATTTTTCCGAGATGGAATTCAAAAATCGCCTGGGAGGAGATTGAAAGTAGTAACTAGTGATGAACGATACTTCGATTTAATTTGAAATAAATGCAATTATGACCCAAAAAAACAGGTCGAATTAATTTGTACTCCCAGTAAATATATCGTTGAATAAAAAAAATGTCTCCGGACGTTCCAAAATTCAAGATGGCGACATTGATAATCCTTGAACATCTTTACGATAAATAAACTTTATACGCGTATTTCTCGAGAGCACGTTATAAAAGTCTGTGCTCATCGTCATTTAAAAACTACTTCATCAATTATTTTATTATGTTTTACTTTGGGGAGGTTTTACAGCGCAATTTTGGCTTTAAGCCTTGGTATTACATTCCTGTAGTGGAATTTGTCCTTCTGTTTCAACAGACTTCGCAGCCGATTCAGAGTGTACAGAACCATTGCATGGCTGGTGCTACGATTCTACTGACACTACGAATCCTTCCAGGTCGGGGCTCGAACATATGACAACTGGCTTGTAAGACCAGTGCCCTATGCATTGAACCGCCAACCCGGGGTGGTCAGGCTTTAAACAACCACCAAAATTTGAAAAAAATCAAATGAATTCGTAGGGATCTAGAAAAAAACACATCTATTACGAGTACAGCTTGTGAAATCTGCCCCAAAGGAATTCATATTGTTATGCCACATTTCAAAGAGCTTGGACTGGAAAAAGTCTTCGACAAAATTTGAACCTTTTAACTGTCATATTGATGGAGCTAGGATGGTTTTCATTTTATTTGATTTTTTAGCAATCGTTCCACCGAAAAATTTGCTGTCAATTGGGTATTATCAGGAATGTTTGATTTTTTTTGTATTAAAACATAAACTGAACCATATTGCTTATACTTCCAATTTTGGTACCATTGATGGTAAAGGTGCTGGTATTTTGGTGTTAAAGTGCCTCACTTCTATATGTTATAACCTATAAATGAATAAGAAAAAAATTAAACTGAACCAATGCTAAATAACTAGTTAGAAAAGCATAAATGTCGTCAATTTCTTTTTAGAATCGCGAGGAATTTGGATCCATCTATGCAAAATTGAAAACTTTAGAAAGATAAAATCACAATATTTTCTGTAGATCCTTGGTAGTTTTTCATTCCAAAGAAACAACAGTTCAATTTTAGGCCACTAGAGTAGAGAATTTCTTTAGGTAAACTTGGAATACTTCACTTTTAAAGTGCAGTAGCTGCTACCCATCTGCAAAACATCAGCAAATCATCGTTGGATAAATCCTGTACTCAAAATTTGACTTGGTAAGGTATTCAAATTTGGGCACAATCATCATCGGCGAAACTAACGACATGCAGCATATGCATCGGGCTGGACATTCAGCACGAATGTCGAAAGATTGTATGATACGCAGATTGCTCTGATGGAAATATGTACGAGGTCGTCAGCTGCGAGACTGAAGTCACGCATGAGACACATAATCACACTTCAAATTAGGTTCAGATTAAAGTCATAAATAACAATTGTTTCCTCTTCTTTGATAACGAGAAAATAGGCGGTTTGTGGAAGTGTTATTTACAGGGAAGAGAACGTTCATCGTCTGGATTCCTCTACGGAACAGTTTTCAACAATGCTTGTATGACTTTTTATATACACGGTAGAATTTACAACAAAAAACTCCATGTGAAAATTCAAAACTGTGAATCTTATAAAATTAATTGAGTTTTTTTTCAACGATTCTTTAATCAATCAAGGAAAATAAACAGCTAAACTGTGTACTACATGGATATCGTTTTCGTTTCAACAAATCAACTGGTTATTCATTTTTACGAGTTACTCTGCATAAAACATATGTGTGACATTTTCAATCATCAAAAACAGCTAGCAGAAAAACACATAATGGAAAACATGCACATGAAAGCGACAAAATTCAAATAGCTGGAGTAAAATAAAAACAAAACATTTTATATCCCTTCCCAAGGAAAAGACAAAAAGCACTCCATTTCACCTGCTCCCTGTGGCCGAGATTCGGACACATTTCGAACGTATTGGATGTCGGGCAAGTGGCAAAAATCGTGAGGAAAAAAGTTAATAAAAACGGATGGTGTCAGTTCGCGTCAGTCTAGGTTTTACAATTTTCACCCACAAGGTTGACAGCGTGATCATTTATTTTATTTTCACCGCGTTCAACAAGTGCTGAGCAGTGACAAGTGTGACGTTCGTTCGATTGTTATCTCTCTTCCTGAACTGTAGTTAATGTGATATCTAAATCTCGTTGTGCTCTCGTATGTGATATCATCATCTTATCTGGCTGAAAATGCAAATAAAAGTCTGCTGTTTCCGCACCGAGAGGGCTGTTTGCTAGCTTTCATGCAAGGGATAGGCTGGTTTATCTCGGCGCAGAACCAGCGGGATCTTTGATATTCCGCAATGTACTGGCAGTTTGGATTTAGACGAGCACAGAAAGATGAAGAAAATCGGCGAACGCCTGAAGCTCACGGTTTCCGTTCCACATTGCCGGCGACTTGCAAGCACTTGTTTGTTTGCTCCGAGGGCATGACGATATTGGAATGCATCGAGCGTTGCGAACTAGTTGGTTGTACTTTTCTAGTTTGTTGTTTTACATATACTATACTAGATAGACTACTCGATATTGCTGCTGCTACTGCGTTTACATACGATGGTTATTATATTGAATTCAAATTTCAGGATAAATCGAAACTAACACAAAGTATTCGAGCGTCGACTATTTCAAATCTTTCCCCAACTATTCAATGTTCGCCTACACAAGTGTAAATACATACTCTCCTGGAAGCTACTAACATAGCACGTTTTGACTAGTGCTAACCAGTGCGGTAAAATTTCATTTTCAATCGAATAATATAAGATGAAAACGAAATTTATGGCCGCTGACCGTCAGCATATCCCTACTAATTCATTTGACTTTTGCTGCCATTTTCAAGTGAAGCTCCCGGAATTCATCGTCAGTTGAATAATCGTTGATAGTCATTTGAAGTTTTGCTTGCTCAGTTTCAAGTGCGGAGTAGTGTAGCTCCTTCATTGCCTTCGCTCTTGGTAGTAAGCAAATTCGAACGAATAGAGCTATAAATGGAGTAAAGTATTAAAAATGAAAACTGAAGGAGGAAACAATTAATTTATGTGTATTCTGTGATTGATATTTCAGCAATCTGGTTTGTCTTTCATCTATTATCTTGAACCAATTGGAATGTTTACATGAACCTCATTTGAAGGCCGCTCTCACACTATTGAAAGAGATATTTTGTTACTTCAAGAGATCAACTGACGGTGGTTAAACTGAGCCTCGATTGAAGAGAAACGATTGATGACTGAATGCTGCCCGTTCGGGCCGTCAGCAAACATTGTGTGTGTCAGAGAGTGAAGTTTACTGCATTCGAGAGATCGTCAATGTGTTCCACATTCAGTTTCAATTGAATTGAATGAAGTTTTACAGCACTGGTGCTAACTACAACCAGAGCTCATTGGAGACATTCGCAGAAAGAAATAATGAAATTTACACAACAGGTAAATCAATAGTAACATGGAATAAACATGAGTTGAATCGAAAGTTTGATTGAAAATCATCATCGATCCAAAAATAAATTGATTTAATTTAATTTATATCGATTATTTATACCCGGCTTTAACCTAATTGCGGGCGTTCGCCGGGTAAAAAGCCTTTGGTATTACATTCCTGCAATGTAATTTGACCTTCTGTTTCAAAAGACTTCGCAGCCGATTCAGAGCATACAGAACCGTTGCATGGCTGGTGCTACGATTCTACTGACACTACGAATTCTTCCAGGATCCCATTGAACTGTCGAAAACGGGTCTAACCTGCATGTTTACAATGGCTTTATTACTTGTTGTTCGACATCAGTGAGAAATATTGATGCCCAATAGTGAGGACATGATATTCGAAAGAAACGTAAAACAATTCACAAATAAAGGGTGATTTTTAAGAGGTATTTGATGGGATATTGATGTAGAAAAACCGTCTCATATTACTTATATTTTCAAAAAATATCACTAGAAGATTCGGTCAAGAATTTTTTTTCCAATCTTGAATAAACTAAGAAACTTCCTTCGGGTAAGAAACATAACCTTTTCAATTTGTAAACAGTTATGCCAAGTTAATAAGAATTTTTCATCATTTTGCATCGTCACACTGAATGATTAAACACATTTTACCCTATAGTTCTGGAACCGGAAGTCGGACCCGGATGAAATTAAACAGCAACCTATAAGACTATAGGAATTTTCAGTTTAGGTCTGAGGACAGAGGGTCACGTGTTGAGTTTTAAATCGACCACGTGGCTCGCTCAATTCCCTTTGCGCATAGTATTTCTCTTGTACTCTCTCGTATATGAGCAAACTGTACCGGGTTGCCAGCATACATTTTATTATTACATGGATTCCATTGAACAATGAAAAAATATTCAACTTTCACAAAGATTGAATGTCTATGTGTTTGGTAGCCTTGTCGAGCTAATTTTATTTCTCTCTCCTTTTTCAGAATGCTATCAGGAAACCAAAGCGAAAAAAAATGGCGGATGCATTGAAACTGACTTTGTTTCACAGAGAAATACAAGACTTTATTTTTATCGCGATAACATATATGTTTTTATGTACTAATCGCATCTAAACTAAATTATCTAGACTTTGTCACGGTAGATTTATGATACAAGCCTTCAAAGCCGAGAATTCGATGAACAAGTAGAGGTATGCATTTGCGAGCGTTCCAATTTTCAGCAGTTCTTCGGTCAGAAAAAAATACAACACGACCCCTAAACTCAATGAATCATTCTGAAAATTTCACAGAATATTCTCAACTAAATTTCTAAGACATTGTCAGGTGGGATTTTATACATTCTGCACCGTTTCCAAGAAAATTAAATTTGAAACGGGAAAATAGCAAAAAACCTACCACTTTGCGGTACTGTCCTCAGCCCTTAAGCATAAGTTTGTGGAAATCGATCAAATCATCTCTGACAAAATTGAGTGAGTCTCGCTTTAGAGTTTTTGACTTTTTTGCATCGTCACTTTGAATGAAGATCTGAAATTTTAAACCCCCTGTTATTCTATGAAAGCATGATGATCAAAGCCGGTGGTGTTTTCTTCTTCCGTACCGCACGTACCCACGCGTACCCGTTTTGCATCATGATTTTAAATGACACTCATCACCCTATAATTTCGGAACCGGAAGTCGGATCTGGACGGAATTGCACCGTATCTTTTAAAACAATAACAGCTTTAATTTGAATCCTCATTTATGAAAATCGGTTTAACCGTTGCTGAGAAATCGCAGTGAGCTCCGTTTTTGGAGATTATCTTCTCTATTATCAGTGCTTTGAGTTTGTGAAAATCGGTCCAGTAAACTCTGAGTAAACTGAGTGACATTATTTGCCACATACACACATACATATACACACAAAGACATTTTGTGATCTCGTCGAACTGAGTCGAATGTTATATGACCCTCGGCCCTCCGGGTCTCGGTTGTAAAGTCAGTTTTCACAGCGATTGCATAGCCTCTCTATATGAGAAAGGTAAAAAACAAAAAAAAATGAACAAATTGATGAATTCGTTATTGGAATCGATAGAACGATCAATATAATTTAATTTTTTCATGACTAAATCATTGACCAAACTGGACATGTTTGGCAATGACACAAGACACGATTCACTCGTGATCTGTCAAAAACAGTGTTGCCAAAAAGATACCAGCAAAAAACACCCTTTACTTTATGCTATTTTTCACTGAATTTGATAGCTAAAAGATACACTTCATTTGTTGCTTGAAGTATTCAAGTATTACTCTCCAAGCAAATAAATTCGCATTTTTCTGGTTGTAGCATTGAGAGTTGCTACGTCATTTTTCAAAAATCCGTATCCAACTTAAAAATCTTTGTGTACCACATCTGTACCAGAATCTCTACTGCATACAAACTAGGATAATGTGACCAGGGCTGATTCAAGTGAACAAAAACCACACCACATTTTGTCATTCCAACCCAAGCCAAAATCGAGAATCGGTATTTATCTGCATAAATAACGAATTACCGGTATTTTATAAATTAAGTAGAATCACTATAACATCAAACATGTCGATATTTGCGTCTGAAAATCGTTTTTGCGGGAAGTATTTCTTCATTACTTGAACATAAAGAAAAGTGGAAGGTCAGCGTATTATAAAAGAAAGCCTCTTTTTATGAGATTTTTTATGCGAATTACCAAAGTAATGCGGTTTTCTAACTTACCGTCTGACAAATAGTTTTATACCTCCGGTCTGACTGATTGATCTGGTCACACCCCTATACATATACGTGTATTTCTAAAGATTTGGGTGTAAATTAGAGAAGTGTTCAGGCTGATTTCTACACAAACTAGGTCACATAATAGTCGATTCAGCTCAACGAACTGAGTAAATGTCTGTGTGTACTGAACAAAGAAGAGTAAAATACAGGACGATTTTGTTCAGACAAATCGTGAATAAAATGAATCGTTTTCTCGTCAGCCAACACGCAATTGAATTTTTGATTTTCAGATCCAATGGAAACATTTTGAGTTATACAAAGTATTGTGTCAAAATATTTTTGTTTTTTGCAAATACCTGTCACAACTGACCTTGAAAATAACATAATACATAGATAGTAAAAATCGGTTCACTTTGAACGGAGATATCAAAATTTTTGTGTAACTTTCGAGCTCGGGCTCATAAAGCGATATTTGGAAGAAAAATCAGGTTAATTTTTAAAGCTGTTGTGGGAAATTGTTTTGCAGCAATTGAACGACTGTTTTCCTTGCTTTGCCTTGCTAATATATTCCCCTTGAAAAAATAAACAAAATCGTGTGTGTTGCTTGCCATATAAGGCAAAGTCCATTACATTTCTTTTGTGGAATTTGGCCTTTCTGTTTCAACAGACTTCGCAGTCGATTCTTAATGTATAGAATCATTGCATGGCTAGTACTATGGATCCTACTGACACTAAAAATCCTTTCAGGTCGAGGCTCGAACATACGACAACTGGCTTGTGAGACCAGCGTCCTACGCAATGAACCGCCAACCCGGGACATATAACATGTAATAATGTATATAAAAAATAAATCAATCTCAGAATTCGCTCAATTTCTGCTGTCGAAATTTTTTGAATGTCTTGAGTGTCGGGAGTGTCTTGAGTGTCTTGAGTGTCTTAGGTATCTTGAGTGTCTTGAGTGTCTTGAGTGTCTTGAGTTTCTTGAGTGTTTTGAGTGTCTTGAGTGTCTTGAGTGTCTTGAGTGTCTTGAGTGTCTTGAGTGTCTTGAGTGTCTTGAGTGTCTTGAGTGTCTTGAGTGTCTTGAGTGTCTTGAGTGTCTTGAGTGTCTTGAGTGTCTTGAGTGTCTTGAGTGTCTTGAGTGTCTTGAGTGTCTTGAATGTCTTGAGTGTCTTGAGTGTCTTGAGTGTCTTGAATGTCTTGAGTGTCTTGAGTGTCTTGAGTGTCTTGAGTGTCTTGAGTGTCTTGAGTGTCTTGAGTGTCTTGAGTGTCTTGAGTGTCTTGAGTGTCTTGAGTGTCTTGAGTGTCTTGAGTGTCTTGAGTGTCTTGAGTGTCTTGAGTGTCTTGAGTGTCTTGAGTGTCTTGAGTGGCTTGAGTGGCTTGAGTGTCTTGAGTGTCTTGAGTGTCTTGAGTATCTTGAGTGTCTTGAGTGTCTTGAGTGTCTTGAGTGTCTTGAGTGTCTTGAGTGTCTTGAGTGTCTTGAGTGTCTTGAGTGTCTTGAGTGTCTTGAGTGTCTTGAGTGTCTTGAGTGTCTTGAGTGTCTTGAGTGTCTTGAGTGTCTTGAGTGTCTTGAGTGTCTTGAGTGGCTTGAGTGTCTTGAGTGTCTTGAGTATCTTGAGTGTCTTGAGTGTAAATTAGAGTAGTGTTCAAGTGTCTTGAGTGTCTTGAGTGTCTTGAATGTCTTGAGTGTCTTAAGTGTTTTGAGTGTCTTGAGTGTCTTGAGTGTCTTGAGTATCTTGAGTGTCTTGAGTGTAAATTAGAGTAGTGTTCAAGTGTCTTGAGTGTCTTGAGTGTCTTGAGTGTCTTGAGTGTCTTGAGTGTCTTGAGTGTCTTGAGTGTCTTGAGTGTCTTGAGTGTCTTGAGTGTCTTGAGTGGCTTGAGTGTCTTGAGTGTCTTGAGTATCTTGAGTGTCTTGAGTGTAAATTAGAGTAGTGTTCAAGTGTCTTGAGTGTCTTGAGTGTCTTGAATGTCTTGAGTGTCTTAAGTGTTTTGAGTGTCTTGAGTATCTTGAGTGTCTTGAGTGTCTTGAGTGTCTTGAGTGTCTTGAGTGTCTTGAGTGTCTTGAGTGTCTTGAGTGTCTTGAGTGTCTTGAGTGTCTTGAGTGTCTTGAGTGTCTTGAGTGTCTTGAGTGTCTTGAGTGTCTTGAGTGTCTTGAGTGTCTTGAGTGTCTTGAGTGTCTTGAGTGTCTTGAGTGTCTTGAGTGTCTTGAGTGTCTTGAGTGTCTTGAGTGTAAATTAGAGTACTGTTCAAGTGTCTTGAGTGTCTTGAGTGTCTTGAGTGTCTTGAGTGTCTTGAGTGTCTTGAATGTCTTGAGTGTCTTAAGTGTCTTGAGTATCTTGAGTGTCTTGAGTGTCTTGAATGTCTTGAGTGTCTTAAGTGTCTTGAGTGTCTTGAGTGTCTTGAGTGTCTTGAGTGTCTTGAGTGTAAGTTAGAATAGTGTTCAAGTGTCTTGAGTGTCTTGGGTGTGTTGAGTGTCTTGAGTGTCTTGAGTGTCTTGAGTGAATTGAGTGTCTTGAGTGTCTTGAGTCTTTTGAGTGTATTGAGTGTATTTTATGAAGATTTTCGATAGTTTTTCTCGATGATCAACAATTTTATACGCTTTCATATGTGAGGTTATTGTTACGATATGATTTATTTTGAAATAAAAGAAAGAAACGTGAGATCTTCTCAACTTGTTCATTCATGTCTTTCTTATGCATGAATGTTATCAACTTGTTCATAGCGCACAGAATCATTGCATGGCAACGATCCTACTGGCACTTAGAATCCTTTTATGTCAGGGCTCGAACATACGACAACTGACTTGTGAGACCAGCGTCTATGCTTTGGATTGCCAACTCGGACCAGAGCTTAAAATTGTCACGCATTCTCAATGAAAGAATCCAATCCAACAGTCTCATATTAAATATTTTACTGTCTCATTCGTAATTGACCGACACCAGAACAAACGAAGAGAGACGAAGCATTTTCGTTTTTCATTGAAAAAATGATAGTGTATAATTGCCAACGTCACTCTTTTCTCTATGCCAAGCCGAAGTCTGCAGGGAACATCAGGAGAATTTCAATGCTAATTCTTTTATCGATGCATTGAGAATCTATGACGCTTGGCTACAAAGAGTGACTAAAATATGACAAATCGATGTAATGACATCCCTTAATTTCTTTGGAAACCAAAACTACTACAGATTCGAGCACCAACAGGTAAAAGTCATTGTGAAACCTTTTTCTGTCATTTTCGATTCTCAAAATATCAGGATTTTCACGGAAAGCCGCAAATGATTGGAAGGCAAATGAAAGAAAGAAGACACTTTGGAAACTACTGTTCCGTTTATGTCATTCACTGGACATGGATTTCGTGCTTGCAAGTTTGCAAGCGACATTAATTTCTCGTCACTTTCATCTGTTTTGAGTCAACGAAAATGACTTTTATTAGTTCTGATCCGAACAGGTAAATAAGTTAAAGCCGGGCCAAAATAAACGATTTTGTCGCATTTGGTGAAATGTTCCATTGAAAGTATTTATTTCTTTATATTTTTGACGTTGACACTGATTTTCGAATATGCGTTCAAAACGCCAACAATTAATAGAAATAAATTGTTGATAAACTAAAGGTAACAAATATGTATTTCCAACCGAAAAAATTGCAATTGGATTTATTTGACTTTCGTTCAATAATGTATTTAATAATTTTCCAACAAAGTAACAATAGTAACAGTTTAAACCGCTTCCAATTCAGCCACAGAAACAATCTTCGGTGATCTCCGTCGCAGTTACCTTGTGGCCACTATTGTTTGTAGCTGCGACTAGATTCCTTAAAGATAGTTTCTGAGGACTTCATTTTATTTGTACCAGAAAGTCGAAAAGTTTTTCAAGTGCAAATAAACAAATAACAGCTTCCTTATTCTAATTGTACTTCTTCCGAAGATTAAACACTAGTAGCAGCAGCAATAGAATTGTAAATATAGAGTAATGCAATGGAATGCTCCTTTTTTTCTAACGGACGAGTATTAGGAGAAAAGGAATCTGTCAAGCAGTCGTATCAAAAACAGAAAACAATGGGAAACATTTACACAATCCGGGTTGAACAATTAAGGATCGAATAGGGTTGAAACACGTTGAAGTAATGCAAAAAAGAGACATTTAATTAACAGGCATTCGGCGTGGTTTCTAAAACATTTTCCAATCTCATCCTCTAAAAGGGAAAAGAATGATAAGCAAACTCCTAGAGAGTCTAATGAATCGACACATGAACACTGGAACAAAAGGATTATCTCGAAGCGCTGTGTTTTTGTGTGAAACAAAGGAGCACATCAGAAGGGATCGAAAAAAGCGGTTTGCTGCCTTCCTGTAGGTTTTGCCCAACATCGAACCATTACGCTGAAGGGTTCTCTCTTTCTACAGAGAAACAAACATCTACGCTACGTTAAAGCGTTTCAACTTCCTACTATTTGAGACCTCGCCCTTCCGGATCGACTGAAACGGCCTGCTGCCCTTGACGGTCGGAACGAGGGTAACCACCCGGATCGCGCGAGAGAGGCAATGTGGCGCTTTTGAGGCGACTGGTAACCACGCTCAGCATCTTCATCATTTTCCTGCTCGTCAGAATCCATATCTCTTTCATCATCAACGTCGTCGTCTTCGTTGTTCTCGTCGTACGAGTCATCAAAGCTCCATGTTGAACGCTTGTGATGCCACCCACGGTAGCGATTTAACATACCAGTACGCGCTAGTGAACCTTGTGAATGTTTATGTTTGAGAAAATTAAACCACTGGATTTCCTGGGAACATTCGGGGTCATTCGGTTTCGAAAGGCCGATTGCTGATGTAAGTTTTTAAGCATCGATTGAAATTAGTAATCAAATTAGTGATGAAAACACATGAACAGTTTTGATCTTAATCATGTTTCGTCTTCGACTCAGCGATACGTTGCCAACTAATAGAAAACTGGTAGTGCCACTTAACAGTTCAATACGAAACGTTTTTGACGAACTGCTAGGTTGCACAATGTGAGCTGCCAACACTCTGATGTGTCGAAGATGAAACGTTATTGAGAGCACAAATTTCGACGATCAGTGTTCACTCACAGTCGCCCTGGCTGTCATCAAAAGCGAACGACCCCGAAAGAGTTCATCTCGTTCCGTTTCAATCACTTTCGACAGCAAACTAAAGACTTACCGAGAAACCGCTTCTGCTCCAGATGATTGCCAGTGGGCGTATAGTACGGATATGCCTCACTCATCGCCTCCAACAGCTCCTCGTAGTCCAGCGGGGCGGATTGGTAGACGGGTTCAAGAATTTCGGGCGTACTGTCATCCAAGGTTCCATCGTCGTAGTACAGTTCCCGCTTCTTGCGCCCACCACTGCTGCCATCATTGTGGCCTTGGGAATTCTTCAGCGACTGAATGTTGCGCTTCTCTGTGAAGTGTAAAAAAAGAACAGAAATATTTTAGCATTAAAATGAGAAGAATGATACAACATGGGAAAAGAATGACATCCTGACAACAAGCCAGGGGTGGATTGCGTACTCCGGGACATGGTGAGCCATAGCGCCCTTTATGGCATGGCATGGCATGACATTCATAAGAAGGAATAAAGTGCCTGAATCAAAGAAAAATCATGAAACATCATGCATCTTTTCGCTGTCCTGGTCCCGACAGTTTATAAACGTTCTACTTTCATTGTATCATCAATGATAAACTACAGTTTTTACATTTGAACAAAAGGTCAGTAACACATACTTTGAAATCAACGTTATATGTGCTGCTTTGAGTACAATGCACAGTGGTCCAGGAAACAAAATTAGCAGGAAACAATTGTTCACGCTTTTATTATTGGCCTTAGAGATTTGAAGTCTTCGGCACATTAGTAGCACTTAATAAACTGCGTTTTTTGGCTATAGTGATTTTAGGGTGGTTCTAAAACAAACTATGAATTAAAAAAAATTTTCAAAATCTGGATGAGATAGAACAATTCATCCTTCCACAATAATTTAGAATAATCAATTTCGAGCAACTTTGTCGAATATATTGGTTGTGTATCTTTAACCGTTTCTATATTAGAACGGTTTACATATCCTAAGTTAGGGTGCTTCTTAAAAAAACAGTTTTTATTCAATAACTTTTTCATTTGAATTTTCTCAATAAAGTAATGTTCTAAGAAATTCAGGAGCCTAAAAAGGCGCAATTTTTAGTGGAAGAAGATTTTTTTATACTACCTGGTTCAATAGTTAAGACAGATTTTACCAACAAAATACGCCGTTTTTAAATAACGGTTTCCAAAAATGGGGCAATCCGAAAAATAAAAATTTCGATTGCAATTGATAGCTTGTACTTTTTTATATAATATGAGAAAAAATTGGAAAAGAGTTATTTTTTTATCTCGTTTAAATCAAAATTTCGTGCAAGTATTTTTGTACGTTATCATATAACATCTAGCTTAGTAATATACTAAGGAGTGTTACGAAAAGGATATTTCATGACAAATATTTACAATCTATTCTTTGAACATTCGTCGTACGTATAATAAGATGTACCTTTTAACTTTTTATCTTTCTCATAAAGAAAGGCTATACGATCACTGTGAAAACTGATTTTTGAACAGAGCTCCGTAGAGCCGAATATCATATACCAATCAATAGTGTTTGTGTTTGTCACACTCAGTTTCAATGGGGATCTCAGAGAAATCTCCAAAATTTCATTTCATTTATATGCAATTACATGGTGAAAAGCGCCAACAAATCAATTTCCAAGTGTTTCTTATAAGTGGCCATTGAAAGGAAGGGGGCCTTTATGTCCATACACGGATACTACACTAAAAGCCAATTCTTATTGACCATTTAGGAGTTTCGTTGGTTTGTGCAAAAGAACATATTCTTTTTCTTCGGCTCGTCAGTGCTAATTTTGTGGTTTAAATTGAACTACTATTACTATTACCACAGGACCAGGGACGGACGGAACGGAAGCACCAGGCTCGCGCATGTATTGGTATGACGGGGATTAGCTGTCGTTGAAATTCGTACTCGACAATCTCGCGTCGTCCCACAGGTGCACTGAGAGAGAGAGTGCAATGAGTGTGAAATATTGAAATGTTTGAATCTTCTGAGAGTATGGCCTTTATGTGCCTGTTTTGTTGATGGGTTTCGCTCATTTCACTTTCTTTCAGTGCACTTGTGGGACGAAGGGAGATTGTCGAGAACAAATTTCAACAACGGCTAGTCCACGTCATACCAATCCATGCACGAGCCTGGCGCCTCGTCAAATCCGAAGAAAAAAAGTTCAATTGGGGACGGGTATAGCGGGATGGGTTAGTCGATGCCTTTCACGCAGCCTACCTGAACATTCGATTCCCAACCCTGAACATAGTCTTAGAAAGTTTTTCTGGCCCGAAGTGGCGAATGACCTTAAGGTTAAAGCCTCTGTCATTGAAACAAAAAAAAAATCCGTCGTAATGGGAATTGACTTTAATCCGTTGCGATACTGTAAGTATCGAGACCAAAAGAATCGATACTAGCAGTATCGCTCTGATGCTATATCGATACCAAAAATACCCGATTTTTGAAAAAAAAACTACAAGGATCAGCCCCATGGGGTTGTTCGAGACCTTGATGTGGAACAAGGAAATCAAAATTTCTAATGATCTACAATCAAACAGTTCAATCAATCGTTACACTTTTGAATTCGCAAATGCATGAGAGTCTGCTTAGATTGAACTTTATTAGGAACCAAAACCGAACACGCGAACCCATAATATAGACTTTATTTGTCGTGATTTGTATTTGTTTTGTAGCCGACAAAATTAAACCAATAGCCCAAATGTATACAATTATAGGTTTGTACACGATACGGATATCGATATTTTAGCTTCTCTTCACCAAGCTTGTGTCAAATTTGTATGCAAGCAGTTATTTTTATAGCGTTTCTCTACCATTACAACCATTCTGCGATTTTGGTTGAAGCGAGTTTCTTATTATCAATCGAGTTCATCTTATATAAATTGGAAATTAATCTTATGCACTCCAAATTTACCCTGGGGTAGTTGTCAATTTCTCAGGCGAAACGACATAACATGGAATTTCATTCGAACTTGCATGACACAAGATCAAAGCATACAAATTAAAGCTTTAAATCGTTTTATGGCACTTTTTGTCTTGCTGTCTAGCAACAACCTACCTCTAGCAAGCTACGTGTGAGACTGAAACGTTAGCTATAATTTTGCTTATATTTATAGATTCGCGTGCTTCCAGCAGCTGCGCTTTTGCATCGATTGACCAATCAGAGCAATGCTTTCTCTTTGATATATCGCTTACTCCTTCCAAACCGTCGACTATGGCAGGGAAATCCGGTATGCCGGAGATTTTTTGCAGACAAAATAGGACACTGCTAGCTATTAATCAACATTTCAATGATACACAATTAAAAATACATGGCTATGAATATTCAAATCAATACGTAGAAATATTTCCAATCAAATGGTGGCATAATATTAATCATTGATACAAAATTGACTGAGCTGTAATTGTTCAAAACCTGACCACATTTCTACGTGTATTTATCTTGAGTTTCTAGTTTGCACCGCTATATAGAAAACAAAAATGTGTTCCACATTAAAAGTATCGATACCTCAAAGTATCGACTCGGTATCGGACATCCCTACCATACAACTTGTGGTATAGCTCATGTGTACTATTCGTATATATTCCGAAAGACATCACATCGATCTCCATTTTGCTGTTAATTAGTGATAGTATAACATAAAAGCTTTCCATGATTCAGTCCTGTGATTTTAGCAACTATTTCTCTTCCTTCAAAAAACCGCCTCGCAACATTACCGCTGTTTGAATTTCCTCCCCCTGGCCGATGTTCACTGATTCGTAGACCCAATTGCTCTCGAAGAGCCGAACGGATAGATTTTTCATGATGACTCACTGCATTATTTTTCTTTGAAACTTTCCACGTTGGTTTCTCCAAGCACAAACGATAAGAAATCTTGAGAAGCAACTCCATAGTGCGAATATACGCATGAAGCGGAGAGAGTCCGAATTGGTATTTGGAAGGATCAATCGAATGAATATCGATACCTGCTATGATTAGAACTTCCATCAGCTCCCCATTTGATAATTAAAATCAATTTTTGCTCTTGATTCAATTCAATTGTGCAGTTTATATATTCAAAAAGTCGTTTTTCAGTGTGGTCTACTAAATCCTGAAGAACGACACGAGCCTCTGAGGGTTTGACAGAAATTCCTATTATATATAAAATATAAATATTATTGAATGTATTGTATGACATTTATCTATATGTCTATAAACCAGATGGGTAACGGAGTTTTTTTGCCTCCACGATTCTATTGTAACAATGATACAAATCTGCTCCTTGCTTGAGGCTAGTAGATCGTACATCTTGATATTGCGACTTGCTGAAATTGTTTCTACGAATAAACGCTATCGCCTCTTCAGGTGTCAGTAGCGTGACATTTCTGTATTTGACCACTTCTACGCTTTTGGGTTAGAGATTTTCTAGTATTTTTCCTGCAAGTCGTTGACTTAAATTCCCGCACTTGATGAAGCTGCCAGCATGAGTTCCTCTTCCAAGAAATTCTCCTGAATTTTCCGTACACGATTCAGTCTCGTTCTTCGGCAGCTTTCGGAAAAAGATTTCGACTTCCGTCCTTTTTGTTTATTTCCAACCTTGAATTTCAATATTCCTTTTAGCCATTTCGCGTTATTCTGTTCGAATCGCGAGTAATAACGCGAGCTCTTCCCCAACGTTTGACAAATTGTATTCGCTCTAAGCGCACTATCTTTTGCGTATTTCCCGCGCATACGGATGGAAATTTTTCCTTGATTTTTTCAAAAACATGTTTCTCACTAGTTCCACTAATCCAGAATTGAACGATTTCTTTTCGTTGAAGTTCCATTATTTTGTGGTAAGACAGTAATCAAAATCAGGAGTATCTTACACGTTGGAATTTGAAAATTTCTGTTTGCAACCAAACAAGTGTATTGGTTACTATGGGAATTGCATATGCACTAGTGATGTAAACACATTCAAAATTACTTATTAAGCGGCCTATACACGCTTAAGGGCACTCCGCGTTCGGCCGAGCCAACCGATCCGAGCTCTCCGGCGTTAACTTCGGCTATGGCTGAGCTACCAGCGTGCGCATGTATAGGTACACCGGACCCGACACAGTTGCTACGGTGCTAAAAGCTCGGTGAGGAATATCGTTGCCAAAGATATGAATTTTATGTCGGGTCCGGCGCACCTATACATGCGCACGCCGGCAGCTCAGTCATAACCGAAGAGCGAAAAAAAGATGTCGGCCGAATGCGGTTTTCCGGACAGTTTCTCGTGTGTGACGTCATGACTGAACGATTAACTAAAGTGACTGAAGAGTTCATCCAGCCAAACGTCCGGTTTTTTTTAATGAAGCTTTGAGGCTTAGTTTCATTCGATTAACTCGTTCAGTCCGTTAGTTTTCTTTTGATCAGGATAAAGTGCCTCCATTTAAAAAGCTGATGAAACTGACATGAAGACAAAACTCAAAACTAGCCTGACGCCACACTCGCTCAGTTCAAATAATCGTTCAGTTTTTTATGATAACGTACAAATACACTTGCACGAAATTCTGATTTAAATGAGATAGAAAAATAACTGTTTTCCATTTTTTCTCATATTATATAAAAAAGTACAAGCTATCAAATGCAATCGAAATTTTTTTTTTCGGATTGCCCCATTTTTGGAAACCGTTATTTAAAAACGGCGTATTTTTTGTTAAAATCTGTCATAACTATTGAATCAGGTGGTTTAAAAAAATTCTTCTTCCACTAAAAGTTGCGCCTTTTTAGGCTCCTGAATTTCTTAGAACATTACTTTATTGAGAAAATTCAAATGAAAAAGTTATTGAATAAAAACTGTTTTTTAAGAAGCACCCTAACTTAGGATATGTAAACCGTTCTAATATAAAAACGGTTAAAGATACACAACCAATATATTCGACAAAGTGGCCCGGAATTGTCTCGGGCTGGTTTAACACTTGTTCTTCTTGTACCGTATAATATTGTGGCCCCGGCAAGGATTTGTAACCGAGTTTCACGTAGGTTTCGTCGTCCATGATTATGCAGTTCAAATTTCCAGCAAGAATCGTATTGTACAGCTTTCGAACCCTCGGCTTGATCAATGCTTCTTGTTTCGGACTAGGTTTTGGTCGTTTCTGCTTCTTATTGGTTCGAAGATTCAAACGTTCTTTAGCACGAAGAACATTTAACTTCGAAGTGCCCACTTTTTTGCCCACATCCCGAACTGAAATCTCCTTCTTTTGCTCGAACGCCTTCAGTATACGTTTATCCAACTGAGGGTTAGCAGAACCTATTATTCGACCCGCTTCGGTTTATCCTCAAAGGTGTTATCCTCACAGAACTTCCTGATTGCATTTCGCACGGCTTTTTCACTTACTCCTTCCATTTTTGCTATCTTTTTCAGTGACAGTCCGCGTTTTGTGCACCATTTGTACACAATTTTTTGACGTTGTTCTGCTGAAAGTCCACGCATTCCGAAACAAACTAATGAAAACGAATAAACAACGGCACAAATGGTTAGAGAAGAGTGTAAACAACAGGACGCAGCCATAAAACTTGACAGAACATTGACATTGCGAAATGGCAGCGGTTTTTGGTTGCGTAAATACTTTCTGGGACAGTCTTTATATTTGAAGAAGAAGCTTACTGGAATGAGATTTGCATGAAATGATGAGATCATCGCAGAGACTGAAGGTTCAGAAAATGTGGTAAAAAAGTGAAACGTGAATGAATTCGAAAATTGGATGTTGTTTTCCTGTTGTTAGACTGGTGCATTTTTGGTCGACATGCTAAGAGAGGACAAATATTGTGTTGATAATCAACAATGCATTCAAGGTCTGACGGACGAGAAACGAGCAAGAAATAATTTCCATTTTATTAACCTCTATAATACTCTTAGAAACATTCAAAATATAGAGCTCTTATTGCATCGACAATGCATTTTACTCCAACAACCCACAGCCTCTTCCAGCATAAGCTTGAATGAAAGCTTTGCAAGTTGTACGATAACCATCCAGCGTTGGTGCCTCCTGGATTGCATCGTAAAATTCCACAAACGTCCTCCGCTCGTAAACGGACGTGGATGGTACAGAAGGATCTACAAAACGGTAAAGCCTTTTTCCTCGTGGGTAGAATTTACGGTCCAGGACGTTTAACAATTTGCTACAGAAATTGGTAGAATCGTTACGTCAATGGATTTGTGGTTTGCTGTGTTCACTGCTGCTGTGAAAGGACGTGTCTGGGAAACTGAAATGACGTTTCATGTTTGCTACCAATGTACTAGAATAGAATTTTATTCTGCTGTCGAAAACGTTCACTGGGTTATGTTCGGCTTGAGGTGGCCATTTCAGTTTGAGAAAGAATTTAAAAGAATCAACTTGGCAAATCAAGACTCTTATTTTTTAATGTTTACGCAATGTACTTTTATGCGCGTGTAAATCTAGATTATGTCATGCAATGCTTCTAATTCAACATTCCGCACACTGGCGGTTGTATCCAAATCCAAAATCGTTCCACACTACAATTACGAACTGTACACGAAAAAATGCTTCCCAATTATGTAAGCCAGGAAGAAATAATATCAACAGGAAGAATTAATATCACCAGCATCTGTAATCGTGCCAGTTCAGATTGTAGCAATCGCTACGCAACTGAATTCCCAACGATATAATACATCATTCATGGAATACTAATTCACCGATCAACAAAACTTACCGTTTCCGCTCGGTCCACCGGCCTGCTGCTTCGGTAGGTTCCAATCGCGTACCAACGTTTGAATGTTACGTTTATTCTCCGAACCTGCCAGCCCCGCATAGTGTGGAAGTGAGTTATCGCGTGCCAGCGACTGCATGTTCCGCTTGGGTGCAATCGACGGGAGCATTCCGGTACGCAGCAATGACTGAATGTTTCGCTTTCCGGGAAGTTCATATTTCCTCGCGAGTGATGCAATATTGCGCTTTCCGTTCATCATGTAACCCGATCGGAAGGCTGACGCTACGTTCCGTTTGTCCTCGTTCCACTCCTCCGGCAAGGACGACTCTTCCTCGTCAGGCTCGCGGTTTGATGGAAGCTGTCCGTTTTTCGCTAGCGTCGCAATGCTTCGTTTAAGGTAATCGGAAGGTGTTCTGAGCAAACCAGCCCGAGCCAACGAACCAAGATTGCGTTTTCCATACACCGGTCCGTCCCGTAGCAGTGAACGATAGGATCGTTTGTCCTCATAAGGGCCCGAGCTCTCATAGCCGCCGTACTCGTCCACCGATTGATATGCCCCGTCCGTCGGATCCCTCTCAAGGATATTCCTCAGTTGATTTCGCAGTGCTGCCGCGTGCATTTCATAGCCTTCCTCCGGATATGTCAGGTCCCGCAGCAATGATTCCAATTCGCATGGTTTCAATCGTCGGCTTCCGTCCGTATATTGACAGCTTGCCTGCAGGGGAAAGGAAACAGAGAAGAGAAAATACATTTATTACTGATGCAGTATATTTAGCGATTTTCAAAAGATTCTTCGGATATTGTGGACACGTATAACCGATCTCAACATTACATCATTATACAGGGACGTATCCATGTGATTGCACATAATAAATTACTGGAATGTTCATTAAATGCATTTCGCGCCAAACCGTATTCGGAGGTGACCTCTCAAATTACAAGGAAACTTTCGGGACCGCCAGATTGACGTATTGACTGCTGTCGACAAAGGGCAGATCAGGGGTGGCATTATGTATCTCGATTCGATTCATCTTTGAATTTTCGAATGCGTTTCTTTTTATTTAAAGGTAACTACCGATAGCATCATGGGTTTTCATAAAAATATTAGCGTTGAAAATCTTTATTCTAATGCATCGTTATATATGTTGATTTGATATATTTTTTACGTTTGGCATATTGTTTAAAAATCATATCAATTGAAAGATGCATGGTATTTAAAATATAACAAGAGTAAGTCGAAACTAAACTATGTCCAGTAACTGTAGTTTGTAATAAAACATCTGGAACCGGGGGACGGAAAACGTTACTCAAACGGATAGTGGGATAAAGCGAAGGAAAATGAGATTTTTTTAAATTTAGTTTAGACTGAATTACTTATAATGTGTTGTGATTTTCTGCGCTATGTTCGATTTATATTAATCAATTAATCAATAAGCTTAAAATGAAAAATGAATTTCGGAGAATTGAAATTGGGTATTATTTACACATCTGGAAAACTTATCTGGTTTTAATGGTTGGATTTAAAGATTAATTAAAATTTTGATTTTGATCGAAATTGATCACATTTATCAGCATGCACACACGGAGAACCCGCAGATCACAAAATTGCAATATTGCAATTGTTGTTTCACGCCCTGGTTGTTTCAACTAAAATGTTGATGATTTAACTAACATATCTGTTGATTTTGTCATAACTATTCAGGTAACAGAAATTGTTGCATTCAAATGCTGTCACTTGGCGGAGAACGAAGACAACAAAACGCAGAACAAAAATCCTCCTCATTTCACCAGAAGCGTTTGATATTGAAAATTTTCAATGGTAAATGAACGTCATTTATGTTTGTTACGTAGTGGTCGTTTTATGTAAGTGAAAGTATGCAGAAGAATATAACAGTTAATTGTAAAACAAGTTTTCCATGTGTTAAATAGATATTCCTACAGTATAAATGTTTTAATATCATCTGAGAGTAATGTATTACAGGACAGTTCATGTCAATGTTATTAAAACCGCTTAACGCTTAAAAATTTGCTGCTAAAGTGAAGTGGTACTATTTGTATTTTCTTGAAAGTGTATTTGTAGCATTAGATTTATCAGCGAGCCTTCCCTTTAGAGAATTGTAATCTTTTGGTTCATTTCTATATCCTTTGTGAGTTTAGTGATAAAGATATAAGCAGTTAATTAGGTACAATTTCGTTGTTGAAGCAGTGAACGATTAGCTGCCCCCCGAAGAGGCTAACAGTAAAAAATATTAATTGCAATTGGCGTCTTAAGTTCAAATAACTGAATAATTGGTTGAAACAACTGAGACATTTTTTTGCATTCATGCATACAAGTTATTTTTGCTGGAATTGTGTCTTTGCTCAATTCCACGAGTGACATCTCATTGAAACGTTTCATTGTTCGCTCAGGGTGTTTGGTTTTGTTCAACTGAAACGTTTCATTACTTATTTGTGGTGCGTGTCTTTGTTGGGTGTCGTTGCTAAGCACGATAAATCAAAAATGACAGATTAGTTAAAACAACAGTCGATTAGTTGTACCAAATTTTCACCAATCAAAATCAGAAAAACAACTAATATTTTAGTTGTTTTGCAATCGCTGGCTTTTCCGTGCAGGTAGTATCATTCAAATAAAATTTGTATGTGCAACAACAATAAAAAATTTGAACCGAAATTTTCAAATATATTTGGCATACAAAACGTGAATAATGTTTTTTATTTGGGTTTCATAGCTACTAATCGTTTAAACTTAAGTAACCTGATTTTGACCTCTATAGAAATGTATTAGAATTGCTGGAAAAAACGACTTTCGAACGGAGCCTCGGAGACCCATAGTGTTATATACCAGTCGACTTGGTTCGACGAGATCGGAAAATGTCTGTGTGTTTGCACTTTTCGAAGATATTTGAACGCGCTCAATTTTCTCAGAGATAGCTGAACCGATTTTAACAAATTTGGGCTCGTCTGAAAGCGACTGTCGGGCCATTGATCAAGTTCAAAGATCAAATGGCTGTGAGTTTTGGTTCCCGAGATATGATGGTATAAGTGACGTAACCGACAAAACAGGTTGATTTTTACCGCTCTTATATATAAGGGTGCCAATATTTTGGGATCACCTCTAATTTCGTAAAGCGCTAGTGCTCAAAAATTTAAGCACCACGAAAAATGTCCTCATGCAAAATTTGAGCTAAATCGGACATGCATAAGGGGTTCTGCCGGGCGGTTAAGGTTTGAAAATTTTTGACCTTGATAAAGCATGAAATGAAATTTCCAAAATTGATTTTTTTTTTTTTTTGATGCCGAAACTCTCAAAACTGCATGAAACGTCGAGATTTAGTGTCATACAAAAAAGTCCCAAAAAGTCGATTTTTTCAAAAAATTTTTTTTTCTTGATGACATTAAATCTCGACGTTTCATGCAATTCTAAGCCATTAACTGAAAAACCAGTTAAATAATGCTGAGTGTGTAGTTACACTGTCTTTGGCGTAGACGGCGGTCTGCGCACTCGATGTCATAGATTATCATAGACCAGACCCTGTTATCTGGGAGCAAAATCAATCTTCAGCTCAGCAACGCCATCGCCATTATATATATAAGAGCGGTAAAAATCAACGTGTTTTGTCGGTTACGTCACTTATACAATCATATATCTGGAACCAAAAGTTACAACCATTTGATCTTCGAACTTGATCAATGGCCCAACAGTAGCTTTCAAACGAGCCCAAGTTTGTTAAAATCGGATCAGCCATCTCTGAGAAAATTGAGCGCGTAAAAATACTACGCTTTTTGTCGGTTACGTCACTTATACAATCATATCTCCGGAACCAAAAGTCACAACCATTTGATCTTCGAACTTGATCAATGGTCCGATAGTAGCTTTCAAACGAGCCCAAGTTTGTTAAAATCGGTTGAGCCATCTCTGAGAAAATTGAGCGCGTTCAAATGTCTTCGAAAAGTGCACACATACACACACACACACACACACACACACACACACACACACACACACACACACACACACACACACACACACACACACACACACACACACGCACACATACATACACACACACAGACATTTTCAGATCTCGTCGAGCTGAGTCGAATGGTATATAACACGGATCAGGGTCATGTCACCGAAAGCCATTTCGCCGAAAGCCGTTTCGCCGAAAGTCATTTCGCCGAAAGGGTCATTTTGCCGAATGTCATTTCGCCGAATGGGCCACTTCACCGAATGTCATTTCGCCGAAAGCCATTTCGCCGGAAGGGTCATTTCGCCGATTCCTGCAAATGTCTTAAAATCGTAATGGGAATCGATTCAAAATAAAAACAAATTAAAGATGATAACGTTAACGCCCGTTTTGTTGACCTACAATTGTACTTCTTGAATAAAGATTGATTCATGAACCTCAGAACGGAGTTCCCAAAGAAACTTGTTGACTACTAATCATCAAAGCAATTCCATAGGTATTCACCAAGCAAATGTATGTGTTATTTTCCGTTTACTAAATAAAAAAATATCTAATGCGGCTTCGCCACATCGATTTGATTCGTGTGCTGTCCGACCTCGCTACCGCTCGTTCGGACCTAACTAAAGCAAAGAAACCTAGCTTTGAGTAGACCGGGCAAACGAGGCGGTTACAGGTTTGTATGCAAGAGGCCGCCGCTTCCGACGGCGGGTCGGCGGCCAACTCAGCCGGCGTCGCCTCGGCGGCTTATGCCGCCGAGCCATCTTGGCTTCGGTTATGTGGCTGCGCCACATCAGTTATACAGGAGGAATAATAACACAAAAAAATAATTAGATGTACTCGAAATTACCCTTTCGGCGAAATGACCCTTTCGGCGAAACGACTTTCGGCGAAATGACCTTTTCGGCGAAACGACTTTCGGCGAAATAGCATTCGGCGAAACGACTTTCGGCGAAATGGCTTTCGGCGCAATGACCCGCTCCCATATAACACTATGGGTCTCCGAGGCTCCGTTCGAAAGTCGGTTTTTCCAGCAATTCTAATACTTTTCTATAGAGAAAGGCAAAAAGCCTTCTTAGTCCACTTAGTGAAATTTTCATATATCTTGAAAAAGCACCATAGGGGGGAGTACATGAAATTTTCGTCATGCTTTGGATGGCGGCTTTGATCTCCGGTAAAGATGGCGGAGCTGACAAGAGAGATGCGTCGCATTCTTGGCGGCTCATGCCGAGATGTTGAGGACTGGTTGACCGTCGAAACTTGAAGAAGTTGTTCGAAGTGTTCAAACAAACGTTTTAACTGGTCAGTGGGGTCGGTTAACAGCTGACCAGTCGCGTCTTTCGCTGGCACCCTTTTATAAATCCTTGCTCCACTAAGGCGTCGTGAGATATCATAGAGGAGACGGATATCGCCGGTTGTTGCGGCTTTCTCACCTTCATCGACAAGCGAATCCACCCACGCTCGTTTATCCCGCCGGGACGAGCGCTTTACTTCCTTTGAGAGGGCCGAGTATTGTTGGCGGGCTTGGCGCTTCGCTTTTCTGGTTCTCGCTCGGGGCTTTTATGTTACGTCTCTCCATCCCTCGATTTTCCGCCAGGTATCATCCGTGATCTACTCCTTCATCCGGGCGCAGTTCACCCAGGTTGTTTTGGCAGGGTTCTATAAAGCCATTCTTGAACGCCGTCCACTGTTCCTCTATGCTGCCACCTTCAGGAATACCCCCAGCTCTGGTCTCCAGTTCTTCCACGAATGACCTCTTAACTGCTGCGTCTTCTAATCGGCGTGTGTTGAATCGTCACCCGAGCCGCTCCTCCTGTCGCATAACCTGCGAAATACGTAGGCAAATCTCTCCGAAGAGAAGGTGGTGGTTAGACGCGATGTCGGCACTGCGTTTTTTCCGGATTTTAAGAAGGCTCCGTCTTCATTTCCGGCTGATGCAGATGTGGTCGATTTGATTTTCAGTATGCCCATCGCGGAAAACCCACGTGACTTTATGCGCTGGGCAAGAGGGAAGAGCGAGCCCCCGATCACCATGTCGTTATTGCCATAAAACTCTGCAAACAGCTCACCGTTGTCGCTCATATCTCAAAGACCATGGCGCACCATGACATAGTCTACGTTGTCGGAGCCGATCTTCGCATTTAAGTCGCCGGTGTAGATATTGATATCACCCTTTGGAATTTTATCCACGACGGTATCTAGTTCACTGTAAATATTCTCCTTATCTTGTAGCTCGGCAGCATCGGTTGGCGCATAACATTGGATTATGGTTAGGTTGCGGACCCGCGTTCTAAATCTGACAATGATTATCCTCTCGTTGATAGGTTCCCACTTGATGAGCGCCGCATTCGCTTGGACGCTAAGTAGGAAACCAACTCCACAGTGATAGGGACCATTTTCACCTCGTATACCAGAATAAAGCAGTACATGTCCTGACGGTAGCTTGTGTTCTCCCAAGTTTGGCCAACGGACTTCTCTTAGTCCCATTATCTCGAGCTTCATGCGTCGAGCCTCGATGGCAAGTTGTACCAATTTACCTTGTTGGGCTAGCGTTAGTACATTTCAAGTTCCAATTCTTGTCCGTTGTTTTGCGCTAAAAGTCGTTGCCGTTAAATAAGTTCGTAATCTTTCTCTATTGGTTTCTGTAACAGTTCTTGATTTTCGGAGACAGTAGGTGGCCTATGGTTCCCTATCCTTGGGATGGGGCTGGCATCTTAGTTATAGCTTCCGAGGAATAGCATTTCTTATTCAGCCGCTGTATACCAGGTAGACGCTGTTTGAGCCGTCCCTAACATGGGATACAGACGCTCACATTGCAAGGGGGTTTTGATTGGCTGACGCTTTTAAGGCGGCGTCTACTCGCCTTGTCACAGATGCTTGTGACATGCAGGACGCATGAAACCGTCACATCCTATCCCTTCCCCGCTGCTTGTCCGGGACTGCTATCGCAGCTAGCTTTCATATCTGGAAGCCGTTCCACTATCCGCAACCTGTGGACCCACTTGGTTGCTTGTAGCTAAGCATCCCGGCCATCCCTGCTAATTGTCATCAACGTCAGTTTTGATATTAGACTTAGGTGTAATATCAAAGAAGTGTTTTGCCAATATCATTAACTTAACGTCTGCCTAGCGGTTGATGTTGAAATCCTGGAACTTTTGAATTGTACCTTGTACTGCCCGCAGCATATTCGTTCGTATCTGAATCTCGTTTCTACAGAGGAATTCACGATCCATTTTTTGACTTCTTCGAAGTTAGAGAAGTATTGCTCTATAAGTGAGTGTGCCATCGATGCAAAAAGGCGATGACCGTTTTAAATTAAATCAACAATCACTCAGAAGTTAAATTTTTATTTCTAGCAATAATTTTGCTATTTGCTAGATCACTATTAGATTAGTTACGAGCAAACTCTATTTGTCTTCTTCTAACACATAGGCTGAAAAGTCCCGGGCCTTACGAAGAGAACACGATTTTTTGGTTCAAAATTAACTTTATTTATAAACGTGATCTCCAATTTCAATACCACTTTTGCAGAACGATTTTCCTTGTTGCCTTAGTTTCTGCGATAACCTCTTCATTCGTGCGAAATTTCCTACCACCGTGAATTTTTTTTCAGGTTTGCGAACAGCTTCTGGTCGCTGGGAGACAAATCTGGCGAATATGGTGGATGTGGGAGCAATTCGAAGTTCAATTCATGTAGTTGCTTTGATTTACTTGTGCCACGGTGCGTTGTCTTGATGAAACAAAATTTTTTTCTTTGCCATATGAGGTCGTTTCTTTGCAATTCCAGCCTTCAAACACTCCAAAAACGCTATATAATATTCCCTGTTAATGGTATTTCTTTTCTCAAGATACCTTTACCACCGGGCAGCACCCCTTACGCATGTCCAATTTAGCTCAAATTTTGCATGAAGGCTTTTTTAGAGGTGCTTGAACTTTTGAGCACTAGAGCTTAACGAAAATAGAGGTGATCCCCAAAATTTGGCACCCTTATATATATATATATATATATATATATATATATATATATATATATATATATATATATATATATATATATATATATATATATATATATATATATATATATATATATATATATATATATATATATATATATATATATATATATATATATATATATATATATATATATATATATATAAGAGCGGTAAAAATTAACGTGTTTTGTCGGTTACGTTACATATACCATCATATATCTGGAACCAAAAGTCACAACCATTTGATTTTAGTACTTGATCAATGGCCCGACAGTAGCTTTCAAACGAGCCCAAGTTTGTCTAAATCGGTTCAGCCATCTCTGAGAAAATTGAGCGCGTTAAAATAGAACGCTTTTTGTCGGTTACGTCATTTATACAATCATATTTCCGGAACCAAAAGTCACAGCCATTTGATCTTCGAACTTGATCAATGGCCCGACAGTAGCATCAAAAAAGTTTTCGATTTTGAAAATTTCATGTACTCCTCCTATGGTGCTTTTTCAAGATTGGAAATTTTCAAAATTTTTACCGAGAAACTTGCGCGGTAAAAAAACAACACGTTTTGTCGGTTACGTCATTTATACCATCATATCTCCGGAACAAAAAGTCACAGCCATTTGATCTTCGAACTTGATTAATGGCACGACGGTAGCTTTCAAACGAGCCTAAGTTTGTTAAAATCGGTTCAACCATTGAGAAAATTGAGCGGTAAAAATATCTTCGAAAAGTGCACACACATACACACATAGCCATTTTCCGATCTCGTCGAATGGTATATAACACTATGGGTCTCCGAGGCTCCGTTCGAAAGTCGTTTTTCCAGCAATTCTAATACCTTTAAATAGAGAAAGGCAAAAACCAGACGTTTATTTTTCGTTGTTTGTTACTTTGATGAGGATTAACAGCTACAAAATGTCGGATTTTTTCGTGAAAAGTCGTAATTTCCACGAAAAAATCCGACAACCAAAATTTTAAAAAATATAAAAAAAATAAACAGAAACGTTGGGGTCTAGAAAAATGTCTACTCTAACTATGCTGCGTTCATTTGTTCACTTCTGATTAGTCTGCGCTAAGATACAGTGCCACAGGGCAAATCATGATTTTTGAGAAGTGTCCTCGAAAATACCTCTTCAACGACTTATTTCTCAATATTTTTCCACGAAAAAATCACAAAATGTTTTTCGAATGATGCTTTTTATCATACAAAACATTCGAATTTATTTTGTTGAACGACAATTCTGGAAGAACGTTAAAATGACGATTTTTTTCATCGATTCCAACCAGCGATAAAATATCAGTAGATTCAACTACACAGAAAAAAACACTAGTAAAATTTAAACAACGCATTATAGGATGGTGTTTTGAAAGTGAATTATAAGAAATTGTATAGAAAATCGGTGTCGGTAGGTATAAATCAAAATTGAGCTGCAGCTCTTCGATTCAGAAGTCTTAGTACCCTGGGTTGCATTAAAAACCACAACTTGAAATCAAGGATGGCTTTTATCGTATCAAAGAACGCTCACTAGCAACTCTTCACACGATTGAATCAGTGCCATCAAAGACAGACGGATATCATCGCAACAACAAAAACCCGGCATGGCTCATTTAACATAGAATGGACACCAGTGCGAGAGCGAATTTCTCTCGATGACATTTCTGAAAATCAAAGGTTAGCACGCTGCAGTGGGGATCCTCTCTGAAGCAACAAACGGTCGCTTATTCTCGTTTCGCGATCCAATTCTGTATGGTCGGTTGATAATTGCGATAGAATCATTTCACTATTGCCGCTTATTCTAACTATGTGCATATAACCTTTGTACAAGTTGTGTCTATGAAAATGTCTGTGAATGCTCCACACAATGGTTTTGAAATATTGTAACCTAGTATGAGAATCATCAAGTTGAATCATCGATTGGATTTTCTGCGATAATTGTCAACTTGTGATTCTCTCTTGGGGGATTCCACACAGCAACGATCATTATCAAACTGTAAATTTTTTTAAGGGCCGTGCAATACTCAGAGTACGATTTGGATCGAAGAAATGTAGAAAAACTCTCTCACGGTTCATGCATTGAGAGACTCGAGTTCTTGTAGCATCTTCTACCGGATTGAAAATGTTGTGTACAATATAGATAGCAATATAGCACCTTCTGTCAAATTTTCGGCAATCACCAACACAGCTTAAAATAGTTAGTACGCCCGGGCATTCTCTGGTCTCGGAAAGACCAGCTCAATGCTAAATTTGTCCTTCAGTTGTTGAAATAAGAGTGGTTACAGGACGACCGGAAGCGACTGACGCCTCCGTATGAAAGTGGTAATTTTTTTCAGGCACTACTTCACCATTAGTCCGGTTGTTTCGCGCTCCCAGCCCTAGGCAAATAACGATCTTCCTCATTAGTGTCTACTGCATTTGAAGGTCGCGGGCACCGTCGTATTGACGGAACTAGGCTTCCGTTCGATGCTCTCACCTTTCTACAGGAGGGAGCAAACGTTGCTTCGACCTATTTGCGGCGTACACGAAGTGCTTCAAAACGAAAAATGTCTGTTTAGGAAAGGAACGTATATACTAACTTACTAACTAATACAGAGAGCGAATTGATTCAATTGAAGATTGCATCGATTTTTGTTGAAATTTGCTTATAATATTATGTGACAATACATCTAATGGTTCTATATTTGTGAGTCTGTGTAACCCATTTGTACTAAACCAGGGAGGACGCTTCAAAATCATTTTCAGAATTTTATTCTGAATCCTTTGAAGCGTTTCTTCCTGGTGAAACAACAACTTGACCAAATTAGTACTGCATAGAGCATGGCTGGTCTGAATTTTTTTTTATAAATTACCAAATTTGTTTTCAGATAGAGCTTAGAATTTCTGTCAATAAGAGGATATAAACATTTAATATATTTATTACACTTTGCCTGGATCCTTGCAAGTGAATTTTTTGTCATACGTTAAACCTAAGTATTTAGCTTGATCAGACCATGTCATTTCCAAGCCATTCAATTTGAGAATGTAATTATTGTTTGGCTTAAGAAAAGAAGCTCTTGGTTTATGAGGAAAGATAATTAATTGCGTTTTTTGCTGCATTTGATTTAATTTTCCATTTTGACAGATAATCACTGAAATTATTTAAGCTTCTTTGTAAGCGACTGCAGATCACTCTTAAATTTCTACCTGTGGCTAACAGGCATGTGTCGTCACAGAATAGCGATTTCTGACAACCAACGGGTAGATTTGGAAGATCAGAAGTGAAAATATTATGCAAGATGAAAGCTACACGCTTAAAAAATGTTCAATGCGATTCACTTACTTTCACAATACATAGCATGTAAAGATAAGTCATATAATTAACTTCACAGCTAATTTAACTGAAATTTACATCGATACAGACGCAAAATTTATAATTACATGTAAGTAGATGTAATATTGTATCATCAGCGAAGAAATTACGGCATACTTGAATTTACGTTTTTGTCTGATTCATGAACGTAAAAATGTTCATGCCATGATATAGATGACAACGGGCAAAATTCGACATCTGCAATTCGTAGATCTTATTAATTGATGACCTAACCAACTCATTTCGATTTTACTGATTTTTGATCCAAAAATTAGGAAAGTGATTCGATAACACATGGATCAATAAGTCCCGAGACTAAAGCAGAGATGGCGCTCGTAGTAAACCAGTAACCACGTCTTTCTAGAGTACTAACCTTTGCTTGAAACGGGTCAAAATTTTAAGTCGATCCGACCAGAAACAGCTGAGTTATCGAGGTTGGAGTAAAGTCGTTTGGAAGTTTGTTTAAAAAATGGATAAACCGAGTTTCGTGTTTTGATCAAACATTTTTTAATGGGTAAAAACACCGTGCAAGCGAAACAATGGATTGAAAAATGTTATCCGGACTCTTGTCCATCAAAAGCAACGATTTGTCGGTGGTTCGCCGAGTTTAAACGTGGTCGTACCGACACAAATGACGCGGAACGCTCGGGTAGACCTGTGGAAGCCGTTACACCGGAAATATAAGTGAAGTGACAAAAATTATAATGAAAGTTCGTAAAGTGAAGCTCCGTGAGATGGCTGAGATGACACCAATATCATATGGAAGTGTATTTACTATCCTTCATGAAAAATTGAGCATTGGTTCCGCAATTGCTTTCGATGTAACAAAAACAGCAACAATGCAGCCTGCCACAAGTCGATGAAAACCATGGCGAAATTGAACGAGTTGGGCTTTGATCTGCTTGATGATTTGCTGATCTTAAAAAAATGCTCCAGGGAAAAAGATTTGGCTCAAATGAGGAGGGCATCGCTGAAACTGAAGCTTATTTTGAAGCGAAAGATAATTTTTTTTTATAAACATGGTATAGATTGGAAAAACGTTGGAACCATTGTATTCCCCTAAAAGGTGATTATGATGATGAATAAAAAAAATTTTGCAAAAAAAATGTTGTTTCCATTGTTAGTCTCGGGACTTATTGATCCATGTGTTACTTGAATTTACGTCAAGCGTAAATTTCATTTTTTCTAAGAGTGTACGCCCGAACCCTGCGGAACACCTGCTCGTTCGGGTAGCAATTCAGATTTAAAATTCTGATAGCTAACCTGAAGAGTAGGATCAGTTAAATAATTTTGAATCATTTTGATCAAATAAATAGGAAACTGGAAATCAGACATTTTTGCTATTAAACCTTGTGGGTTTTTATCAGGTTTGAGGATAGGAATTACTTTAGCGTTTTTCCATATTTTTGGAAAATAAGCTAAAGAAAAACACTTGTTGAAAATTTTAACCAGGAGTCTCAAGGCAACATCGGGAAGATTTTTAATAAGAATATTAAAAATTCCATCAGTACCAGGAGCCTTCATGTTTTTAAGTTTCCTAATTTTTTTTTTCCATAAATACGTTTATTTCTTAAGGCAGTTTACATAAGTTTTTCTTCGCCGTAGCATCACTTTTACATAACATTCTTATCCTAATTTAATTCTAACATAGTCACAACGTTTTAAATTTATTAAAACATATTCTCTTATAGCTTAAATATCATCTTAGGTAACTCGTCATTAATTATGAAATCTACTCGGAAATATTATTTGAACCAAACGATTAACTTCTATAAATTATAAAATAAGCTGTTATTTTCAGACATTTTGTTGATAATTTCATAAACTGTTTCGAGTTTGTTTGTATCATTACATAATTTTTATTCTAATTTAGCTATTGGTTGAACTCATGGACGCAGCTGGGATCAGAACTAAGTCTTAAAAGGGGCCTTTATTAAATTGAAACTCCAATTTTCTTTATGAAATGATAAATAAGTTTCATGTATGAAAGGTCACGACAAGCAAGAATGTCTCGAACTGGGATATTGGATAGTTTACCTTGGGTACGCAAAGAATTTATTAGTTGAGATCTGACATCACGATACTCCACGCATGTCCAAACGACATGATCAATATCTCGATAACCTTCGCCACAAGCACAATGATTAGTCTCGGAGAGCCCAATTCGAAGGAGATGTGCATCTAACGTGTAGTGATTGGACATGAGTCTGGACATCACACGAATGAAATCTCTACTCACATCCAGTCCCCTGAACCATGCCTTTGTCGATATTTTCGGAATAATTGAGTGCATCCACCGACCCAGATCATCTCTATCCCAAGAAGCTTGCCAGCTGGCAAGTGTTCTTTGGCGAGACGAGCTATAGAATTCGTTGAAAGCAATTGGTCTCTCATAAATTTCACCCTCAATAGCACCACGTTTGGCTAAAATATCGGCTCTTTCATTGCCAGGAATGGAGCAATGTGCCGGGACCCAGACTATAGTGATTAGATAATTATTGTTCAATATGTCGTTCAGGCACTGTTTTATTTTGCCCAGGAAAAACGGTTCAGTCTTGCCAGTCATGTTTGAGCGAATGGCTTCAATTGCACTCAGACTATCTGTGAAGAGGAAATAATGGTTTGGAGATAATGTGACGATTACACTCAAACTATAATGAACTGCTGCTAACTCTGCTATATAAACAGATGCAGGTTCTTGAAGCCTAAATGAGGCCGAAACATTATTGTTGAACATACCAAACCCTGTCGCTTCTTCAATTCGCGATCCGTCCGTGTAAAACATTTTCTCAGAGTCAATATGCCTGAACTTACTTAAAAATATTTTTGGGATTTCCGTCGAGCGTAGATGATCCGGGATTCCACGCACTTCACGCTGCATGGATGTATCGAAAAATAAAGTTGAGTCAGGGGCACTTAGGATGCTGACACGGATAGGAATATATCTTGAAGGGTTGATTTCCTGTGACATATGGTTAAAATATACTGTCATAAATTTTGTTTGAGATCGAAGCTCGACTAGTCGTTCGAAATTATTAATTACCATGGGATTCACCACCTCACATCTTATTAGCAGGCGTGATGAAAGCTCCCAAAATCGATCTTTTAATGGAAGAACTCCCGCCAGAACTTCAAGACTCATTGTATGTGTCGAGTGCATGCAGCCTAAGGCAATTCGCAAACAACGGTACTGAATTCGCTCAAGTTTGATAAAATGAGAGTTTGCAGCGGAACGAAAACAAACGCATCCATATTCCATCACTGAAAGTATCGTTGTTTGATACAATTTTATTAGATCTTGCGGATGAGAACCCCACCAAGATCCTGTTATTGTTCGAAGAAAATTTACTCTTTGTTGGCATTTCGTTATCAGATACCTAATGTGTCCTCCCCACGTGCATTTGGAATCGAACCACACCCCGAGGTATTTAAAAGTTAAAACCTGTTGGATCATTCTTCCCATCATATGGAGCTGAAGCTGCGCGGGATCATGCTTTCTTGAGAAGACGACTAACTCTGTTTTCTCCGCAGAGAATTCGATACCAAGATGAACAGCCCAAACGGACAAGTTATCTAAGGTATCTTGCAATGGTTTATGCAGATCAATAGCTTTGGGCCCAGTAACTGAAACCACGCCATCATCTGCCAATTGCCTTAGTGTACATGGGGTTACTAGACAGCTGTCAATGTCATTCACGTAAAAATTATAGAGGAGCGGACTGAGGCATGAGCCTTGCGGGAGACCCATGTAGCTAATTCTGAATGTTGCCAAATCGCCATGTGAAAAATACATGCACTTCTCTGACAAAAGGTTGTGCAAATAATTATTTATAACCGCTGGAAGTCCATGTTGGTGGAGCTTGTCTGAAAGAACATCAATGGAAACTGAATCAAATGCTCCTTTAATGTCTAAAAATACAGATGCCATTTGTTGCTTTTGAGCGAAGGCAATTTAGATGTCAGACGAAAGTAATGCAAGGCAATCATTCGTCCCTTTATTTCTACGGAAGCCAAACTGAGTATCTGACAACAAACCGTTCGTCTCGACCCAAGTGTCGAGACGTCGTAGAATAATTTTTTCGAACAATTTTCTGATGCAGGACAACATCGCAATGGGTCTATATGAGTTGTGATTGGAAGCTGGTTTCCCCGGCTTTTGAATGGCGATAACTTTCACTTGTCTCCAGTCAGGCGGAACAATATTTTGCTCAAGAAACTTGTTGAACAATTCCAACAAACGTCTTTTTGCGAGGTCGGGCAGATTCTTCACCAAGTTGAATTTAATTCTGTCCAACCCAGGGGCGTTATTGTTACAAGACAAGAGTGCTATAGAAAATTCTATCATTGAAAATGGGTTATTAATAAAACCATTATTTGGAGGAGATTCCCGTATAATGCTTTGCGTAGGAACAGAATCTGGGCAAACTTTCCTAGCAAAGTCAAATATCCATCGGTTCGAGTATTCATCACTCTCATTGCCCACGTTACGATTCCTCATTCGTCTGGCCGTATTCCAAAGAGTGCTCATTGAGGTTTCTCTTGACAAACCTTCGACAAAATGTCTCCAATAGCTACATTTCTTGGCCCGAAGTATGCTCTTGTACTTGGTTTCTAAAGTCAAGAAATTTTCAAAATTCCGAGGAGTTCCTCCTCCTCGTTTTAAAAACGTCTTGAAAGCATTTTGTTTCGCGTGCTTAGCATCTGAACACTCTTTGTCCCACCAAGGGTTTGGAGGCCTTCTGTTAGACGATGGACCAAGAAATCGTTTGGTTTGGGCTTGTTCTGCGGCCTCCAGAATCGAACAAACGAGGAAGTCATATTCTTCAAGTGGGGGGAGCTCTTCCATTGAAGTTAAGACACTTGAAATATTACTTTGGTATTTAATCCAGTCAATATTTTTTGTCAAATCATATGGAATATTAACTGAATTAACAATGCCTTTGTTACTGCTAATTGAGATGATGATTGGTAAATGATCGCTACCATGTAAATCAGGAAATACTTTCCAGGTGCAATCTAGTCGAATTGAAGTCGAACAAAGAGATAAATCTAATGCACTTGGACGTGCCGGAGGTCTTGGGATCCGTGTCATGCTACCCATATTTAGTCCCGTCATGCTAAAATTGTCGCAAATATTATATATTAGAGATGATCTGCTATCATTGTAAACGGAACCCCACATAATTCCGTGCGAATTGAAATTTCCTAAAATCAAACGTGGAGCAGGAAGGGCTTCGACAATTTCATTAAGCTGTCGTTGTCCAACTTGAGCTCTTGGAGGAATATATACCGAAGCAATGCAAATGTCCTTTCCTTTAATGTTTATTTGACAAGCAACAACTTCTATACTAGAAGTCGAAGGAATGTTTAATCTATAAAAGGAATAACATTTCTTAATTCCTAAAAGCACTCCACCATACGGAGAGTCTCTATCGAGACGTATAATGTTAAAATCATTAAAATTTAAAGCTATGTTTGAAGTAAGCCATGTTTCGCATAAAGCAAATACATCACATTTTTGACTATGCAATAAAATTTTAAATGAATCAAGTTTTGGCATGATGCTTCGACAATTCCACTGCAGGACAGTGATTGTATCATTTGCGGCGGGTGATAAATTATCCATCAAAAGATACAAAACCTGAGACAATTGGCCATTGAGCTGATAACTGCTTCAAAAAATTTCTAGCTATTGGAAGGAATGCCATTATGAGGGTCTTTAAGGGTTCAGATATATTGAATGCTGAGAAAATCCATTCAACAATTTCCGAAAACTTCAGTAATCCTGTTGGTGGCTGTGAAATGGAGCCCACAGGATTATTACCTTTTTCTGTGCTAGATCCTGGATTGGTTTGTGAATTTGACAAACCAGGAGGCACAGTCTTTGGTTTTGACTTTTTTTGTTTAACACGGGGATCTTTTTTTGAAGATGAAACTTTAGGTGTCTTTTTTGGTAATTTGGAAGAAGACTTCTTTCTCTTAACTGACCCTTGGGTAGTGATAAACGAATTACCTTCACTATTTTCGTCAGAGTCAGAGTCCTCTGTTTCCTCTAGATTTGAAAACCCGTTTTCGGTTTCCAAAGGGGGGACATCAATGACCGTTTTAAGCATTTCTGCATATGTGCGCTTAGACCGTGCTTTTAAAGAAAGCTTAATTTTGTCTTTGTGCACTTTAAATGCAGTGCATACTGAAATATCCTCATGAGGACTTTCCCCACAATAAATACATTTTTCAATTTCCTTGTTGCAATCATTATCTTTATGAGGTCCTTCACACTTAATACATTTTGGTTTATTGCTACAGTAAGTAGCTGTGTGTCCGAATTTTTTGCAGTTCGTACAATTCATTACATTTGGAACAAAAAGCCGAACAGGGAGGCGAATTTTATCGACATAGACATGGGACGGCAACACAGATCCGGCAAATGTCACTCGAAACGAGTCTGATGGGCGATAAACTTTTTTTCCCTCTTCATAAACTACTGAGTACAGTTGTTTGCACTCCAGTATTTTCACACCCTCAAGCATAGAGTTCTTGAAACGACCAACACCATGCTTGAGTAAATCATCTACCGAAAGACTCGCTTCGGTAACAACACCGTCAATTTCGACATCTTTGGAGGGTATGTAAACTTTATACTCTTTAATGAAATGTTCCGAAGAGACAATATCATTCGCGTGTTTCAAATTATTTACCACAACACGAATTTTATCGTTATTTACTTTTATTATCTCTTTGATTGAAGAGTATCGTGATGTCAAACCTTTAGAAATTTGGTAAATGTTTAATGGCTTTGATATACGTCTAAAAAAGACTATCCAAGGCCCAGAAGAGCTCTCCTGATATTTTTTCGTTCGTGGGGGTATAGGATTCATGCTAGGATTTACGTCCATGGATTCATCCATCACATTAAAATTTTTAATCAAACTTTAAAATAAAAAATGAAACCAACACTACACAGTACTCAATCAAAAGGAAAAGAAAAAACTTCTACCTTGAAATTGTTGTCTATCTCCGTTGCACTGCCGTGTAGATCCTCGTTGCTCTAGATGTTCTTGTTGGATGCTGATTGTTGGATGTGATGCTACTGCTACCTGACATCCAGCACCACTCGATTTCCGATTTACTTTTGTCTTCGCCAGCTGCAACCAGCGCAGGTCACCGGTGTATACCTGCGTGTTGTATGGCAGTGGAAAGACCGAGTTGTCTTGTCTCCTTCTTCCTTGTGCTCCGTACCGATATGCTTCTGCACCGAAGTGCCTTCGCACCGGTGTGCTTTTGCACTCTCCTGCTTCTGTGTGCCTTTGCACTCTTCTTCTTCAATGTGCCTTTGCACTCTCCTGCTCAGCACTTGTGGCTGTATATTGTGGCCTGGGTAGAGCTTGGGAAACGCCCTTTGTTGTTTCCTTCACCAGCTTGGCCCAGCACTAGGGCTCTCTTATGCAGCACGACTATACGTTTTAACGGCTGCTGCCAACAGGTCTCTACCTGTAGTTCAACCGTTGTCGTATTTAACGCGTGAACTCACCAGCGTTATCAAACTGTACGCTTCTATACACAACCTTCTCGGTTGAACGGCTATTACTGAATGTAAGTTTCCTAATGATTGACTTAATTTCATCAAAATACGTCTCAATAATGTCATCTTGTGATGACACTTGAGTTGAAATATGATCATATTTCAGTGAGACTTCATATTCAACAGGACTCACAACGTTCAAATTTAAATTGTGGACACTCTCGAGCTGCTGAGCAAGTTTTTGAGCTTTTCCGCCATTTGTAAGAAATATTTGATTCCCTTCCTTGAGAGCAGGAATTATTTTCTGGGGTTTCTCAAGAACCTTAGAAAGTTTCCAGAAATGTTTAGAATATGGTTTAATTTGTTCAACTTCTTTAGCGTAATTTTCATTTCGCAAAAGAGTAAATCTATGTTTATTCTCTTTTTGTAAATTCTTAACTATGTTTTTCATAGTTAAGGATCACGAGAACGTTGATATTGTCGTCGACGAACATTCTTCAATCGAATGAGCAGTTGAAGATTGTCATCGATCATAGGAGAATTTAATTTAGTTTGAGCTTTGGGAACTGAAAAGTTTCTGTCACAATGGCAATATGAATTTTGTGAACTTTAAGAAAATTATAAAATTCATCGTCACTCGGTTTTAAAGATCGAGCATTCCAATTCAAAATATTCAAATAATTATTTAACATCACTGTTAAATTTTAAATTCATTATAATATTATTTGCAAATTGCCATCCGATTTGAAATGCTTCAAAAAGTGATGAAGTCGAATTCATTCGGATGATCATTTGAAAAAGTTGATCTTGTAGGTAGATCATTTTATTTTCAGTTATATCGCTTAAATCAACTTCATTTAAAGAAGCGAATGGCATTTAAGGAATATTTGTAGGTAGACTACCATTAGAAGAAGAGGATTTGGCCGATCTACCTATTAATAAATTGTGTTCGTTAGAAGATGAACTGGAAGGCGTTCCTGTGTTTTGATTATTTACATTAGAAGAACTAAGAGTTATTTGTCTACCTGTTACCAAAGCGTAACTGTCATCAGAAGAAGATGATGACGAGGTCGATCTACCTGTCAATAAATTGTTTTCGTTAGATGACGAATTGGAAGGCGTAAATGTTTTTTGTTTTAAATTCGAGAAAATAAGTGCCTTAGAAGAATTGGGCGTGGCATTTGTAACGGTTTTCTGATTTTCAGGTATGTTCTGTAAATTTAAGGTCGTTGATTTGACTTGTTGTCTAAGCGTACGAGCGTTTAAAATATTTTCCCTGACAGGACATTTCAAATAATTGTATTTATGATTTCCATCGCAATTTGAACATGAAAATTTATCAGTGGTTTCATTCATTGGACAAACGTCTTTCGAATGCGATTTACCACAATTCAAGTACCGTATATCCAATTTTTGGTTCCATGGCCTTAGCCTTGGCAACGACGACATTGCGTTAAGTTTGCAATACGATTATGCCGTTTATAATGTCCCCAATGAATTTTAATGTGGGAAATGAAACGTACTTTTTCTAAAGTTTTCAAATTGTTTACATCACTTCGATTGAAGTGTGTTAAGTAAAGTTCAAGGGAAATTCCAGAGCGTGGTTTAGAAATACCATTCGCTCTTTTTTCATAAGTTTTACTTAGGAAGGGGCAAAACCAAGCAATTCTTTTTGTTCATTTTTAATTTCATCAGTACTTTGATCATTTGATAAGCCTTCCAAGACAGCCTTGAAGGGTCTGTCTGATTTTATGTCATATGAATAAAATTTATGAAGTTTCCCGGGCAAATATCGGATAAGACGTTCATAATCTTCCAATCCATTAACCAAGACTCGACATTCTCTTCTTCGTCCGATTTGAAATGGGACTTTTACTTCCGGGAGAAAAGTAGAAAGCTCAGTACGGAATGCTTTGAAGTCGGAAATCATCACCGTCACTGGTGGCATAGATTGTTGTTTCTTCCCAGAACGACAAGCGTCCATTTTGGGAATTCATATTGGTACAATCGGATTCAAGAAGAATCTCGTAAATATTGTTAGACGGCATAGAATCAACGGAAGGGAAGACTGTTAGTTATTCAGATAGCCTTGAAAAACACTGAAGCCTTGAACCAATGAAACTCTAGGTAGCCAGAAACAATTTCCAGGTGCCAAGAGCTATACGTGTGCGGTGCGAACGACTGTTCAACACCGACTATAAAATAGAAACTTCTAGTTCTGTAATTGAATTTCATCTGGATCCGACTTCCGGTTCCTGAGGTGCGGGGTGAAATGTAATACAAAAGTACACTGATATTCTCTGGATCGCTCATCCAACTTCAACAAGCTTAGGTTCAAATTCCATATAATCCTACCAAATTTCATCCGGATACAACCTCCGGCTCCGAAATTACAGGCTGATGAATATAAAAAAATCATTTTCAGAAGCTTGTTTTTCATTTAAATAATCGTATTATTCTTCAATTAGGCAGGCATGGTTAGTTAATGACAGAATACGTTGATTTTGGGTTACCAGATCATCGTTACTGGTTCCAGAAGAACCAGAAAAGTGCTACCAGCATTTTTTCATAATCGATTAGACCGATTTAAATGATTCCATAAGTTAATGTAGAATCTTATCCAGCTCCGGCTTCCGGTTCCTGAAATACAGGTTAGTGTGTATGAAATTGCAAAAACCTGTTTTAATCCACCTAGTGGTGTAATGATGTTTCTCATGTATAATATTGTGGTATTCTATTCAAAAAATTTCTCTTCGATTTTTGAAAGAAACCAAGAGATTGTTTGTACAATAACTAGTATTACAGACAGAATAAAATAGTGCTTTGATTGCGTAGGTCATTCTTAAGAAAGCAAAGTGGGTTCACTATTATATGCACTTCCGGCATCGGAACCCGAAAACCGGTATAATCAAAGTCGGTTCGTACGGCCACCAACTAACATGACATACAAACTCTACTAGTACGTACTCTGAATTACGATTTAAATGTTTGTTGCATCCGAAAATATGCAGTAATTTTTGGTAGGACGATAAGACCTTTCAATTGACCCTAAGATTGGGAATAACGGTTTAGAGTCCAGTTTATAACATTTTGTACGGTTTATGTTCCGCCAGTTTAAGTGACGGTGTACAATATTGAACACACTTTACCCTATAACTCCGGAACCGGAAGTCGGATCCGGATGAAATTCAGGAATTCCGTATAGGACCACGAGACCTTTCATTTGAATCTAAGTTTGTGGAAATCGGTCAAACCATCGCTGAGAAAAGTGAGTGAGATCCATTTTGGTATATATGACCACTATTTCCGGTACTTCCGGAACCGAATACCGGGAACCAGGATAGCCGGAATCAGTTTGCTTAGTTGCCTACTGATAATGACTATAGATTCGTGTAGTTTTGAGACCGGTTTAGAAATTTTTTTACGTTTTTTGTTTCGCCGGTTTAAGTGACGGTGTGCAATATTGAACACACTTTACTCTATAACTCCGGGACCGGAAGTCGGATCCGGATGAAATTCAGGATTTCCGTATGGAACCGGAAGACCTTTCATTTGAATCTAATTTCGTGGAAATCGGTCAAACCATCGATGAGAAAAGTGAGTGAGATTCATTTTGGTATATATTACCACTATTTCCGGTACTTCCGGAACCGGATACCGGGAACCAGGATAGCCGGAATCGGTTTGTTTAGTTGCCTACTGATAATGACTATCGATTTGTGTAGTTTTGAGACCGGTTTAGACATTTTTTTACGTGTTTTGTTTCGCCGGTTTAAGTGACGGTGTACAATATTGAACATACCTTACCCTGTAACTCCGGAACCGGAAGTCGGAACCGGAAGTCGGATCCGGATGAAATTCATTTGAATCTAAGTTTGTCAAAATCGGTTCAGCCATCTCCGAGAAAACCTAGTGAGATTATTTGACACACACACACACACACACACACACACACACACACACACACACACAGACATTGCTCAGCTCGATGAACTGAGTCGAATGGTATATGACACTTGGCCCTCCGGACCAATTTTCACTAGTCGGTTTTTCAAGTGATTGCATAACCTTTCTATATGAGAAAGGCAATAAACGTTAAAATTTTTTTTAATTTGGCTCAATATTGTTTGAAATTATAGGTTTCCAGTTCCCGTTTCAGGAAGTACCGGAAATAGTGGTCGAAAACTCAACAACGAAGCCCTCTTCATTTTCACAGCAACGGCTAAGTCGATCTTTAGAAACTTGGACTCAAATAAAAGGATCTACGTTTATAAAGCAGACTGCTTTTGATCTTCGTTCCGGAACAAAACGGTAAGATGTGTTCAAAATTTTAAACCGTCATTCTGAATAAACGAAGGATGCACATAAACTTGGGTCAAAACTGTAAAAAATTGAAAAGGTTATGCAAACTTTTGACGTGAATACATCTTTCTTCAATATGAGATGCCTTTCCAAAAATGTATCCAGTACAAGCATGGGTAGAACTCAATCGTGAACCGCGCTTGTTGTACTTTACACGACAACATAATTTTTGATCCATGTCATCGGAGATATGGTCAGCAATTTTTGAAAACAATTTCAGTAGTATGAGTTATCACAAATAACTCTAAATTAATTTTTTCTAGAATGTTTCGTATCAACCAGTATCTGAGAGGAAAATACATTTTCGGAACCAGACTCAGTACTTAGTTCCAGATAAAAAACTAAGTTTTGGAATCAGTGCAGTTTTCAGCTCCAGAATTCAGATCCAAAATTCTTGAAGTAATAATGAAGTATGTCAGTTTTTGACTACACAGATAAAAATATTTTGTGAATTTACATCTATTTTCATGCACATATTTGGAGCAGGTAAATAAACATAAAATTACTTTACAATTTTGTACGTTTCAATATAATTTAATTGCAAAATAAGTGTTAATTGAAAGATACAACTATATACTTTGAAAATTCAATGCAATTCAACTTAGTTTTGCATCGATGAAGGTTTTCAATCAAAATTTCGATTCAACCCATGTCTATTCCATGATACTATTGATTTACATCTCGTGTAAATTTCATTATTTCTTTCTGTGTAGTTATATCTTTGACATTACCCATCCGTCTTTTATGTTCTTATTTAATACTCAAAGGAAGAAACCCCTAGTAATATTAATGAACATATGAGTGATATGAGAAAGGCATCATAACACCACTGGGTGGTTTTTATGAATACAATAATCTAAAAACCAGAAATTTTTTGAGTGATAAATACAGCAGTTTTCCAAAATGTGTGCCATGTGATGTGTATTGTTGTGTTATATTTTATATCGACGATTTTTTCGACTGAATGAGGTTGTTCGGTGAAAAATTAATATCGAATGTCAGTTTGTTTTGTAAAAAACCTTATTATAAGGAATGAAACAAGAAAATATCTGTTCAATATTTGGTGGAAAATTTTAATAAAAAAATATAATATTTGGTTAACAATTTGTATTAGAAATTAAATAATTTTCAAAGACCACTTATTAAAAACATCCCATTTTCATGATTTCTATTCTGTTAATGAGTTTATAATGTTCGATGAATATGCACAGAAAGACCGAAATCAGCATTTTGGCGAAAAAATTAGTTGATTTTCTGATTTAAGTTAGTTATTTTTTGAGACAACTAAAAATATTTTATATTTTACAGTTGCTAATTTTTTATATTTTACTGTTGCTAATTTAGATTAATTAATTTAGAGCACACTTCATATCCATTCAACTCATGTTTTAGTTGAATTAGAGAAATAAAACGTTGTTTTCAACCAACATAAATTGTCACCGAAAAAAACGTTAACACCGTAATGACTACTAGCATAAATCAAATAAACATAGATTTCCCAGTGTAATAGTAATGTAGTTGAGCAACCCGTGACACCAAAAGCACCGTCTGGTGGAGAGTGGGTGCGTAAATGCTCCTAAAATGCATGCAAACAGTTACCTGCGCATTTAACACAACCACAGTAGCTAATGGAAAAAAGTACACCCGTTTGTCACTAGAGGTGCTGTTAGTGTCACCGTACAGCGAGAAATCTATGTTTATTTGATTTATGCTACTAGCCACTTGATGGCACACTACCACCGAAAAATATTTCAGTCGCGGTAGTCGCGGTTTTGAAAATTTTTCTTCTAAATCGCTGTTTTCTTCATTCGACTTAGCGAAATCGACTCTCTCACTGAAAACTTTGAGCACTCGGGAGATACAAACTCACTTCACTGTTCCGCGTAAAAACATTATTACGCACAATCGCTTCAAATGCGCACAAATTCTGAATAAATACACTTTCCATTGACAGTTTACGTCATTTTTACATATCGGTTTAGAAATTTATATATGGATATATCGTAACACATGCGAAAAACATCTACACAAATTGCAAGTAGCTTCAACAAGACTGTCCCTTTTAGCTTTTTAATGGATTGTTTTGCTTTGACACTTCTCATGAGTTTTTGGCTAATAAACTTGTTAATAAAACCAATTTCATTTTTGTTTTCTTTGTGCTGTCCTTCACTAATGATGGTGATAGATAAATAAAAACAAATTTACTGATTTTAATAACAAAATTAGTTGTCAACGAGAATTTCGTGTAGGATTGAAATATTGCTGGTTTGTGTGTGGGATATTCGCCAACTAAACATATTCTCTAAAAATAAGAGTTTTTTTTTCAGCAAAGTAAATTCTCAATTTTAACTAATTTTATAGTTATTATGGAAATTTTGTTGTTAAAATCAACTAATTCAAAAACAGTAATACGAATTAGGCGCAGAGCTAATTTCGGTCTTCCGTGTGTTAATGAATTTACAATGTTCGAATATTAGCATCAAATTTTCTGAATGCTTCCCATTATCAGTTGTAAAATAGCGAATGATTTGAATAACATTTTAGGCGAAGTTGAGAATAAACAAAGTTATGTAGGTGCCAGAAAAATTGTCCTAGAAACTCGCATAATTGTAACATACGAACAGAAAATCTCTTTGAAGAGAATGCATATTTCATATATCTTTATCGGGCGAACTATAGAAACGAAACTAAATCAATCATTAGGTGTAGCTTGTGGATGCTAGCTTGCGATATAAAGACACACGGGTTAGATTAAAGATAGATCTATAGCGACGAACCTTTAAATGCTGGTTAGTTCTGCCAAATACAAATTATAATACGGAATGCTTCGACAAATTTTCAAGGACACATTTTGCATCGTGCGGTACACTGTCATGATACACTGTCAGAGTGACAATGTACTTTAACGAATTTTCTATAAAACTAGCAACGCTGAAGGGTAAGAACAAGTTCACCATAGTTACTGTTTGTTATAGTGAAAAATAAATAGACAAACAATTTTTATCTGATAGTCAAGATTACAAGCAAAATGTAAGTTAAACAATAATCTGGAATAGTTGAGCCACCATGAATATTTTAGGTTGAAACAAACTGGTAAATATGTTTAACACTCTGCGTTCGCACATTAGTTATAGGAGGAGCCGCGTGGTTGATCATGAATCATTGTAATGGGCGTTTTTTTTTTGTTGTTGTATACCATGCGTCTCCATATTTCAAACGAAGGAGCCGCACGAAATAAATAGATCTCACACCTAGGTTAACGACTTCTACAGTTAAAACTGGAGTAAAATGAAGATATACAAAAACAAGACATGGTTCACTACTAGTTTTCTGTTTATTACTAATTACACCAATGTACTGTGAAGGTAATTCATATCGTGATTAATAGAACTAGCGGATTATATATTCGATTGTATTGATATTTGTAGATTCGTGGGTGTTTGTGTTCATTTTTCATCTTTTGTGCTAGTGCCGGCGATATTTAGACTGATTGTTGCAGTTTAATACAGCAACGATAAACATAAACAAACAAGTTTGTTTTGCACCGTAGCAACTAGCATAAAGCGTTGCCAGAAACGATCTCCTTCCACATTTTCAAACCATCGCAATGAAAGGGAGATATTGGCTAGGCTTACTTGTTCATACTGTGAACCAAACATTGGCGGTTCATTTGTATGGGACTTAGGGGTATTATTATTTTTATTTGGTTCTGCCACATCATCAATTGCTACAGTCCAACTACAATGAACGAAAAGCGGTATAATGTATTTAAAGTCAATCATTCATTCACATATTGATTCGAGCTGAAAATATTCCAATATTCAATCAAATCATTTGTTTTTTTTTTCTATTATAATGATGTATTTCCATTGATAAACAATCGGCTTATGTGGCATTGTGATATGTCTACAGAGTGAATGGTTTCGATGTGCTCTGATTTCACCATTCGAGTCGAACGCCTACTGGGTCGGAATAATTTTAGCCAAGCATATAATAGAAGGTTATCCAAGCGAATGTCATTATATTAAATTATTCCTAAAATATCGTTAGAGGTTGAACGTGAGGGATTAATTTTGTGTAACATCCAAACGCATGACTACTATTATTATTCACGCACATCTCCATCGTGTTGGGCTTGTCAAGGCTAATTGAAGGTTATCGCGATGTTTTACCATTCGTCTTTAGACGTATTAAATTCCCGATTGAGCCTGTGTGTGCAACAATAATTATTAAAATCACTGAAAATTGGAGGAAATGTCTCGAAACGTTACAAGGCATTATCACAGACTAACAGACATGACAGTATGAGTAAATTCTTGAGTAATAAATTTTGCGTGATGCAATAGTTCTACCTTTATTGTACTGCGCGAACCAGGCGCGTACCCAGAAAAAAATTTCGGGGGGTGTTTCAGAACATGTTGATCAATTTCCATACAAATACAAAAAAAAGAGTTTACATAATATCATACTTTTTTGAGTTTCGGAGGGGGTTTGAACCCCTAAAACACCCCCCTGTATACGCGACTGGCGCGAACTATTTACCGACGACACGACCTGCCACTCGTTTATCAAAACTGTATCGTAAATTTAACTACCCCTCAGTAACTGGAAATGTCAAATCGGAAACGCTAGTGATTTTTTTTAAACTGGCAGCACAAGTTGATATATTTATTGATTTTGAATAACAGTCACCATAACCTTGGTTACTGCATATCGAAGGCAAGATGAATATAAACAAAATAAATTTCAGATCGGTTATTATAGTACGGAACATTTTAATGGATTTATCTGACTCGAGCGGAATGTAAAAATTGAGGAGTATGAGTTAGTCTTTTATAAAGCCAAGTTCAAAATTCAGGTCTTGACTTGAAACCGTTGTGTGAGAAGGAAGACATGGAAATGACCGACAACGAGCTGAGCGAGGCTAGTGCTCTGCGGTACCTGTATAACGTACGGTAAAATTATTTCTTTGTGGAATTCCACTAGTAATCCTCGAATAGTGGCCTATTCGGTGAAATACTGTTTCCACTTCTGCGCAATCAACCGACACAACACAATTTTGACACCGGTATATTACACCGAATCCTACTGCCCAGAAAAGCTAGCAGTTGAAGTGTACGGATGAATCGCTGGAAGCAGATCATTGTCCTCGTTCGTTGGTTTCATCCATAGTTTCGATTAAATTCCGAAAATCGAGTTCATTTAAATGCATTTCTGCTTAATTTGGACAAAGTTTAACACTATTAGAACTATTCCACCGCTTTAAAAACATGTTTATTTGTTTTGGGGTTCCTTGGTAACTAGTCCATAGCAACTTAAACAGTGTTGCTCGAGAAGATTATTTTTATCATTTACAAGGGGTCGCTAGATTTGTGGTAACTGGCGGTGAATCGTTAGCGAACAGTTTTAATGCTGATTTTTCTTCGGAGTGCCCGGTCGTGTCGTCGTATTTACTATCGGTACACCCCTCGTGTTATAAAAAGTTTTTTTTACTAGTTGGTTCCCCCTCGTTTGCCTACACCGATCAGCTGCTTGCAGGGATGCCTGATTTCATCATAATATTTGAAAATGAATCGTCACAATAAATTATTAGATTACGTAGATAATGTATTTATCTTTTTTAGCGATGTTATTTTTTTCAACATTGTTCATCTATATTATTTTTGATTGTCTTGATAATTTTCACCCGGAAATAAGTGGCGGCAGACCAGAAGCAAGTAAATATTGTAACAAAAAGGGTTCGATTTTTTTATTGCGTTGTAGGATGAGAAGTAGGCACAATTCTGTATATAGTTTTAGCAAAGCAAAGCCTTGGTTTTACATTCCTGTAGTGGAATTTGACATTCTGTTTCAAAAAACTTCGCAGCCGATTCAGAATGTACAGAAACATTGCATGGCTCATGCTACGATTCTACTGACACTACGAATCCTCCCAGGTCGGGGCTCAAACATACGACAACTGGTTTCTAAGACCTGTGCCCTATGCATTGAACCGCCCACCCGGGACAATGTATTGCACTATGTATTAAATCTGTATCCTGCATGAAATTCGCATGGACGTATACGAATTAATACATTGCAGGTAATTCTGTCTGAATGACAACTCTGTTGATAAATGAAAAAATAAACACAATCTAAATGACAGACAGGATGTTTTTGATAGGGTAACGTGGCGCCATCATGACATATGCGAGTACTGTCCCAACTAAAGGAATATTCGAAGTGACCGTTAAAATGATTGAAGAATCCAATTTGAGTGTCCTGTCTGTTAGTCTAGGACATTATTCTCTTCGTTTTAAATGTAATGTTTCCGTTTCAAAGCAAAGCCGTGGTATTACATTCCTTTCGTGAAGTTTGACTATTCCGTTTTGTCGAGGCTCGATCATACGACATCTGGCTTATCAGACACGCTACTCATTCATTAAATCGTCAACCCAAAGTTTTCGTTTCATAAAACATAGAAAATTTAAAACAACAATAATTGACGATAGCCCATTATTTTTCGAAAGGGATCGAATGCAACCAAACACAACTGAACAGATTCTGCATCTTTATTTATCACTGTGGAAACCGACTTTTCAACCGAGCTCCGGAACGCCGATTGTCATATACCATTCGACTCAGTTCGTTGAGATTGCACTATGTCTGTGTGTGACAAAAATCTGCACTTAAGGCCTGCGGACAGTAAGTTTCAGACATAAGTTTTTTTTAAATAAAATTTACCCGTTTCAAACCAAATTTTCTTTGAAATGGTGATGAATATTTAAAAATCCACAACAAAATGTCTTTGAAATTCATTTGAGAATATTCTGTGAAATGTTTAGAATGGTTTCATTAAGTTTACCGCTCGAGTAGAATTCTTTTTTCGGATTGGAGAACTGCTGAAAACTTGGAATAGCATACTTCTTCATCGAATATCTCGACTTTTAAAGTTTATATCATGAATCTACTGTGACGAAGTTTAGATAATTTAGTGTAGATGCAATAAATACATTGAAATATATATATATGCATTTTTTCACACATTTTACCCCTTACTCCCGAACCAGAAGTCCGATCCGGGTAAAATTCAATATCAGACTTTAAGACCAAAAGACCTTTCATTTCGGTCCAGCTATCTTTGAGCAAATCGAGTGCACATTTTGGTTACACAAACATACATACACACACATACTTACATACATTCATACATACAGGCACACACATACACACAGAGACATTTTCTCAGTTCGTCGAATGCTATATGACAAAACTGTGCCCTGATCTGCTCCAACTTGGAGGTTTTGTAAGTTGATGAGCAAACGAATCTATTTCGTTCCCAAGTCAAAAATGGCTTTTTGATCAATTGGTTTCAAACTCTTCGTCAAAATAATGCAATATAAAACTAATTTGTCACTTTAGCGTTTAGTAGAATAATTTCACTAGAATAATATTTGAACACCATTGAATTCTACTATATAGCACGTCAATTCTACTATACATCACAGACTCATCGTGATTTCTCGTAGATAACTTAACCGACATTCAACATAAAAAGTTTTATGATCTCAATGGCCATTGTTGAATTTTAATTGGATGCGACTTCCGGTTTCGGAATTATAGGATGGTGAGTGCAAAAATTTCAAGATTTTTGTGTATGCATTTTTCACAGATTTTTCTCCACGCACAACTATCTCGAAGATGGCATAATAGATTTCTACGAGCTTCAGCTTGTTTGAGAACTACTATTAGGTTGTAAATTAGGTTCGAAGTTACTGTCACTTTCGGTTCGGTCCCGAAGATATATTGGTATAAGCTACGTAACCGACAAAACTCTTATTTTTTCGCTATTCGCACTTTTTGTTTCAGGTTCCGCTAGGTGGATTAATGAAATGTTTTTTTATTGTTTCTAATTTTCCAAAAATAGTGTCGCGTAAAGCACAATAACTAACACAAGCAAGTTGTCTATCATTCAATGTCAGTTCTCTATGGTAAAATCATATTATTATATATTTGAAAGTATAGCACTAGTATTAAATTAATCGGTGAAATGCACACCTGAAACCTTCTGTAATGTAAGAGTAAGAAACATGAAAATTAGAGCAAATCTTGGTCTGATCTAGTCTCCTGCCACTACGCTCGAAACGTTTTGAAGTGATACCGAACCAACGCAGTCAAATTTATGCCAAAAGATATGGACCCAATGAAATATTGGGGAATTATGAAAACGATACTTTGCAAACATCTTAAAGCTATTTAAAAAATGCTGGAATTGAAGGAACTTTAGGTAAAAAGGAATATCCTGGGAAACCGGTTGTTCGAAATTTTATGGGTGGAGTGAAGGTGCGGGTATTCGGAAATTTATTTTTTCTTCATTATAATATTGCAGAAACGCCTGCTTCACGATGGCCCAGTACTTCTCAATTCGCCGTAGATCCTGTGCGTCAAGAGAATTTAGCACGAAATTCACCTCATTAGCCTTATGTCACTACTCCACACAATCTTTCGAGTAATGGCATAAGGCTGAATCTAGCCAAAAACGCGTAGCGCCGTTGTGTAATCTTGAACGTGGCGGTAGACGCTTCTGGAGGCATTCTTTTACTTATACCTGACCGTTGATCATCCCGGTTGTCGTAAATGGAGTATTCCACTTTCCACATGAGCAAATTGCATGCCAAATCATGTACTTTTAGCCAAATTTTACATCGTTAGCTTTCTAACGACTAAGGGGAAATCAAACTTATAATAAGCAGTAAAATACAAAACTCCCAGAAGGAGCTGAAAGTCTGCTTTCAAGTATGTCTCGTCAAAGGTTTAGTCGCCCTCGTGTGATCCTTTTCACAAAACGGAGATCCACACGACACGACAGATTGTACATTTCCCAACTTCCTACCAATGCAAAGTGGAAAAAAAAATCTATGAAAACCCGCAAAGAATTCTGTAACTCATGAACTAATTAAGATAGGCCAACAAACTAAAGCGTATCTTATGTAAAAATGTCCAAGGAATTCAATGGAATGGTTTACAATGGCCGCACGAATCGCAATCCTGCTCGTTTTACCCCAAATGTTCAGCAGTTTTGGAGTTTCCTATAACATTCGCTCTTCAACTTGAAAAGAAGTCGAGTGCGGTATTCTGGAATAGCCTACTTTCATGTAAAAAACGTTCGAAACGTTTTGGTCGCTATTTTACCTCAATTCCTCCATTTCATGAGATCATTACTGTAAATCATCCTTAAATCTTGATAAAACTTCTTACAAGTTTGCTGAATCTAGCTTATCTTATTTAAAAAATAGTCTGGAGAATCGAATGAAAGAACCTAGACTGGCCGATCGAAACATTTTGATGACTATTTTACCCCATTTCCTCCATTATGAAATGGTATTTTATTGTAAATCGGTCTTAAATGATGGTAAAACTTATTGGAAGTTCACTATATCTAGCTTCTAAAATTCTGTAGAATCGAATGCCAGAACTTATACTGGCCGCACTAAACGTTTTGGAGTCTATTTTACCCCATTTCACCATTTCATGATATCTTATTGTAAATCATCCTTAAATCTCGGTAAAACTTATTGGAAGTTTACTAAATCTAGCTTATCTTATATAAAAAAAGTCAGTAGAATCGAATGGAAGAACCTACACTGGCTGCACGAAACATTTTGATGACTATTTTACCGAGATTTAAGGACGATTTACAATAAGATATTATGAAATGGATAAATGGGGTAAAATAGTCACCAGAACGTTTCGTGCGGCCAGTATAAGTTCTGGCAGTCGACTCTACAGACTTTTTTCTATAAGATAGGCTAGATTTTGTGAACTTCCAATATGTTTTACCATGATTCAAGACCGATTTACAAGAAAATACCATAACATGGAGGAATTGGGGTAAAACAGTCACCAAAACGTTCCGTGCGGCCAGTATAAAATCTGGCATTCGATTCTACAGACATAAGATAAGCTAGATTAAGTAAACTTCTAATGACTTTTACCGAAATTTAAGGACGATTTACAATAAAATACCATAAAATGGAGGAAATGGGGTAAAATAGTCATCAAAATGTTTCGTGCGACCAGTGTAGGTTCTTCCATTCGATTCTAATGACTTTTTTACATAATAAAAGCTAGATTGAGTAAACTTCCAATATGTTTTACCGAGATTTAAGTACGATTTACAATAAGATACCATGAAATAGAGCAATTGGGGTAAAATAGTCACCAGAATGTTTCGTGCGGTTAGTGTACACGCTTCCATTCGATTCTCCAGACATTTTTACATAAAATCAATCTATTTCAGTAGGCCGCACTCGATTTCTTTTCAAGTTACAGAACAAATACTACGGAAAACTCTAAAACTGCTGGGCATTTGAATTTCTTGTATATTTTTACATAAGAAACACTCTTGTTTGTTGCCTTTTCCCTTGGTTCCCGATTTCCCACTGTGCAATGGCACGATAAGAAAGATTTCGGATTTTCAAGGCACGTGCGCAAAACTATTTTACGCTGTCGCTGTTCTTCCGACTCCATCTTCGCAACAAGTGCAAAAAATTTTACTATCTCTTACACAGTGCGAACATTACACACTGAACTTGTTTCACCCAAAATTTTAATTGAAAATACTCACTGGAAACGAAGATAAATTATTCATTGAAAATTAGAATCTAGTGATTGCATTATTACTATCGAGTGTAGTATTCGAATTATAAGCATCTCCATATGCAAAAGATCGTTGTTAAATCAGTTCAAGTAATTAGTCATTCAAGTTGTATTGCAATCTCGGACTTTCCGATAGGAAATCGGAATAGGAGAAATTGTAACTTTTAACTCAGGCAAATCTCAAAATTAACAGTTTCAACCGCTACAAGGTTACGACCTGAAGTATATCATAGCTGTTTGGGAGCGTGTGTGAGTGTGTGTCATTGCTCGATTGTAACGTTTCATTTTACTTTTGGAATGTGTGTTAAAATGCCATATTAAATCTTTCCAATCACGTATCTGTGAAAGTGTATAAATTGATATTTATGGATAACTCTTTCACAACTGTACGAAAACAGTACAAATCCCAAAGCCTAATTTAAAATAATTATTCAAGCACCTAGAGAGCACCACCTGTCGATAACTAAATTTGACATTTATATTATTCGAAAAAATGATCACAAAAGGGAGTAAATCTTGCTGATATCTATTGAAAAACACCCCACAAGTCGACAGACCGTTATAGCAACTCTAAAGACTAGAGAGCTATTTTAACATCTTAAACACCAACAGAGAGAAAATTCCGTCGCATAATATGTGCAGCCTCACTGAACAATAGAACTTCAAGGACCCGTCGTGTCGTTCTCGGCGTCATCCATCTCTTCTGTCTTCACCATACAGGCGAACGTCAATGAGTCGATCAAAGGCACTTTTCAGCCGCCAGTCAGTGTTGAGGACCCCATCCACGGTGAAAATGTCGATGACTGGAAGCTCTACCAGTGACGCACTAAACCGGTTGAGGGAGGAATATCGATAAAATCAACATCCAGCACCGGGTAAGTGATATCACACAAAATAAACCTACTTCGCTAAAGTGGCAAGCCATCAAAACGAGCCGAGTGGCTCCTCACCGGATGAAGCACACGGATCGAAAAGAATACGATAGTTATCACTATTATGGACAGGATCTCATGATTCCCTGTTCTTCGCATTGGTGCTAAAAAAAACTTCTATCAACCAAAGGCGCTTTTTCCAGTAACCGCAATCTAACACAAACGTGCCACTTTGCGAACGGATCGGAGGAGGGTGATTAAATTACAAAGGAAGTTTTCGGTGGTCGTGACATTTTCCGAAACAAAACCTCCCTGCGCGAGCTGATGGCAGTGTCATTCATTGATAATAAGCAATAATCATCATTATCACCATTATTGTCATTATCATCATCATCATCCCGGTCGAAATCGAATCAAGTCAAGCAACGAATCTGTGCCTTCCCGAATAAGTAAAAGTCGAGCTAAATGTTTGACTCAAAATTATGGCAACGAAATTAATTGGCCCGTCTGCTGAACTTTTCAAAAAGTTTTTTTTTGATTGGCGGTATCAAGTTTAAAAATGTTTATCAGCTGTTGAAAAATATGAAGATAATGCGACAAAGTGTGTGCACGGAAACATGCTTTGAAAATAAAGCTTCGGGAAAAATTCAATTTTTCCGTCGAATCTCAAATCTATCATCATTCGTGCCGTGCGTAAGCATTATCTATCGCCAAATAAACCTAGTCTCGGGAAGAGTGAAAACAGATCGTTTTAGTATAAATAAAAGCACATTTCGTTTAGCTAGTCACGAACACGCCGTTTATCATTATTCTATTGTAAAGATAGCAGCTTCCCCCTTTCGAATCCGCGAATAGATAAGATACTACACAAACAGAAAGGCGCACCTCATTTTCGGCTGTACAATTTCCGTTGTTGTTACAGGCGTCTATTTGTGATTCATGGAAAAGTTGATAGATAATTTTCGCTGTGTCAAAAGAAAACTATGACACCATGTATACATATAAGTTATGAATAGCTCGAATCTCGTCTCACTATTTGAGTCAGAACAATTTTCTCAAAGCAAAGTAACCTTCTTGGGAATGGAAAAAATATGCTTTAACCACTTTCTTGTTCCATTCAATGAGGACCCGTTTTAAATCTATATACTTATTCTAGCGATTTTCAAACTTTTTAATAAATTTTAAATTTAATGCCTTAAGGTAGCGCTTCGCCGTGGTCACGGGAGTTCGCTGCCTATCCCGGGGTTTCACGCACTTTACCCAAAATTGTGAGAAAACGGTGAAGAAAACGGAAATTCCAAGAACATACGATTCTAGATAATTATTTTTCTATCGATTCGTATATAAATTGTGCCTGTATAACATTTTTATCGAAAGATTTCGTGCGAGTTATAAAAATAAATGAGTTTTTCCTTATTCTTTCGCACGCACACAATGTCAACGCATGCATTGGGGTGTGCAAAATGCTACATGCGGTAGACGCTAACAACATTTCTTTTGTTTTCGTTGTCCGTTCTCTCTGCGTAAACGTTGAATATAGATGAGTAGAAAATGTAAGTAAGTGTTACTACTTTGTAAAATAATTTCTATTCATGTTTCAGTAGAACCAGAAATCAGTAATGATTTTCATCGCTACTAGCTTTGACGCTTTGTTGAAAACGTAGCACATCCCTACATATGCGAGTTGTTTATAGCGAGAAAAGGAAAAAAAGAAAACCAAATTTTAACAAAACTCGCACAAAATCTCGCGAAAGAAAAGCTTTCTAACTGATATTTTTCGCCAAATGCATAGTAAAATCATTTACCTACAATCGTATGTTTTTGATTTTTCGTGAATCGGGTTAGTATTTTAGAAATTTGCAATTTAGGGTGAAATTTCGGCGACAAAGCAAGAGGAAGCAGTGAGTTGTCTTGCTTCGACCTGACCACGGCGAAGCGCTACCTTAATGAGATTCGGAAACAAATAATTGTCCGGAGCCAATTCGGCCGAATAAGGTGTGTGGGAGAAGCAATCAGAATCCTGAATCGTTGATTTCAACCATGGTTGCAAAGCTCTAGTGTGCCAGCGCATCTTCCAATCTGTTAATCAGTTTATGTTTAACAATGAACCTCGTTGTCACCCTTTTTCTAAAGGGGAGAGGAGCTTCCATTTCCTTCCAACGAGGATTGAGAAGCACTTTGTTCGTGGCTCGTCTCGTCATCCATTGCGGAATCGGTGGTGTTGTTGTTGTTGTCAAACGTATTATTGTAGGTGGTTTCCATTTGCTTCTCGCTGTTGTTCGTAATCTTGTGCTCATTGCTAGTTGCTGTAGATACTTTTTGTTGGACATTGATTGCAGTTGCTTGCTGATTTGATGCTGAAAGCGTTTTTGAAGCAGAAGTACTGGGTTCACTAGCTACCGTTGCTAAACGGTTGTCCTTGTCTTTGGTCCTTTTCGCAGTTTCAGTGCAAGGTTCATCGTTGTTGTTCACAGAACTGACATGTAATCGGCTGATTCTCATAGGTAATCAGCGTTTTACATGGGTGTCACCTGCCTTGTCCATAAATGATGTAAACTGGAATTGCCTTATGTAGTCGCATACGTACCACTCGCACGCCACTCCGAATACCGGGGAAAAAATCCGCATAATGCAACTGCGTTTCGTTCACGTTTAAACATAATTCACACAGAGTGAGGCGCCTTGTTGAATTGAATCTCACTTACATCATGAACGTCTAGCTGCATTTGTTCTTTAAGTAAGATTTCAATTTCATTTGCTATTGGTCAAACTTTGCAGCGTTCGAATTCAATACAAATTGAATTTGGTCTTGTAGGCCAAGTTTCAGGCGTTTGTAAATCGTATTTGCCCATTTCCTAGAGTTTCGACTGTGTCTGATGAGATGCAAACACGAACTGACGAAAAATAGAGATGATTTAGGCCAAGATACCCATGATGATTACCTATTTTTTCCAATTTGAGTAATTATTTTAAAATAATTAAATACTTAGAAACAACTTTGTACAACTTTGTTTCCAACGTTTCCCGATAGGTGGCTGTACCGGCTGCGGCTGGTCAAAATACATAGATGATAATGCCTTTAAAGTGAGTGTGTACAGTTCTTCAGTTTTTTTCTTGTTTTCGTATTATTCACGCTCGAAAATGTCTGTTTATGTGCCCAATTCTCGCCATTTGCGGGAAGTTTTATTTTTCTGTTACAATTCGAAGAAAAATGCAGCTAAAGCGCATCGAATGCTCTTAGAAACTTACATTGATGCTGCTCTGAGTAAAAGAACGTGTCAGGAGTGGTTTCAACGTTTTAAAAATGGTGATTTCGATATCGAAGACAAACGTGGTAGTGGAAGAGAAAAAACCTTCAAAGATGAACAACTAGAAGCATTGCTTGATGAAGATTCGTGCCAAACCCAAAAAGAGCTTGCCGAATCGTTAGGAATAAGTCAGCAAGCCATTTCAAAACGTCTCAAGGCCCTGGGCATGATTCAGAAAGAAGGAAACTGGGTGCCGTACGAGTTGAAACCGAGGGACATCGAGCGCCGTCTATATGTATGTGAGCAACTGCTTCAAAGACAAAATCGTAAAGGGTTTTTACATCGAATCGTAACCGGTGATGAAAAGTCGGTTCGATTCGATAATCCGAAACGCAGAAAATCATGGGGAAAGCCCGGGCATGCTACTTCGTCGAAGGCAAAACCGAATATTCACGGCGCTAAGGTTATGATTTGTATTTGGTGGGATCAGCTCGGAGTGATTCACTACGAGCTCTTAAAACGCAAAAGTCGCAAAAGTGGTCAAAAAGTACCTGGAAACGCTAAAATGGGAAGTCTTGCCCCACCCGCCGTATTCCACAGATGTCGCCTCTTCTGACTTCCACATATTCCGTTCGATGGCACACGGCCTGGCAGATCAACATTTTCAATCCTTCGAAGAGTTGGAAAAATGGATTGCTTCATGGATAGCGTCAAAAGAGGACTCCTTTTTTCGAGCCAGGATCCGGAAATTGTCGGAATAATGGGAGAAAGTTGTCGCTAGCGACGGACAATACTTTGAATAATACATCTGTAAGCACTTTTTCGCAATAAAATTTTTAATTTTGGAAAAAAAAGGCGAAAGCCTTTTCACGGTATTAAATAAAAAAAGATAAAGTTTTACTATAAATAGAGAAAACATAAATAATTTTACAAAAGTGTTAAACCTTACCCTCCCCATAAAACAAAAGAATGATGTACCCACAAAAAAAACCCACGAAATCAAAATCTTCGTCAGAAATATCTGTTTAAAAATAAACCTGTGTCAATCCCCCTAGTCGTATTATGATACCTTTCAAATATAGCTCAATTTTTTTAATATTAATAAGGGATTCTTCAACAAGCTTTTCTTTGAATATTGAATAAGTACAAACAGGACATACACTAACATAACCTCCATATTACACGACGCACATCCCAAAATACCGAGGCCATAACCTTTCCAGCCGACTGTTGTGCTTTCGGGCGCTTTGTACGAGGTTCACCAGTTGCTGTCCACTCAGATGACGATCGTTCTGATTCCGGAATGAAGTGATGAATCCATGTTTCATCCATTGTTACATATCGACGCAAAAATTCCGGTTTGTTACGTTCGAACATGGCACAACAGTTAATGCTTAAACATCATCAACACGTTCTCATTTTTTGTCAACAGTGAGCAAACGCGCCACCCACTTAGAATAGAGTTTTCTCATACTCAAATGCTCGTGCAATATATCATGATTTTCGCATTATCGCTCTATATGACAGGTTGCCACTACCCTGTATTTCTGGAACCGGAAGCCGGATCTAAATAAGATTCTGCATTAACATAATTCTTTTCGTTTAAATCTGACGCATTCTTAATTCACCTAGTGACCTTTTTTTTGTCATGTACTATATTCAGTACAAATAATTAAATTTCAGTCATATGATCTTCGAACCTAAAATTTTTGTAATCGGTTCATCCATATCTGAAAACCTGAGCAATAGAAAAGAAATTCGTTTTAAAGGTTACGTCACTTATACCAGTATATCTCTGGAAGCGGAAGTGACATTTGATCTTCGATCTTGATTAATAACCCAGTAGTATCGCGACGCCAGGTCGAAGCTATTGGAATCCCTCAGGGCCCGTGGTAGACCGCCTGAGGATCCGGTTCGGGATGTGTTGGCGAGTCGGGAGAGTTCATATATGCTTCTCATATATCATTACCTTAAACACATTCATATACAAGTGAAATCTGTTACATCTCGCTCAGAAAGTATAATCTCCACCTACAGGTTCGACACTAACATCCGCCCGATTCTCTCGATCCCCGTCCCTGTCCACCATCTTCATTGGAACTAGCAAGATCTTTTTTTGTCACTAACTTTTTCGTTCTCCCTTCCCTGTTTCTTCACCATCTCGATGGCAACTAATTAAATCTCTGTCGTTTTCAAACATTTTGTTCCCACACCCTCTTTTTACCCCGTTTCCCACAATATTTACTTTCTTTTTCATTATCTTCCGTAACATCACCGCCCACGGAAGACCGCTCCAGTCGATGAAGAGCATGCGAGCCACCCGCCGGGCCTTCGTAGCCTGGGGGTGTTTCCCGCGGACCCACGCGGACCGAAGAATGCGGCCAACATAGAAAATTATCAACGCCATCTGGAAGACTCTCATGCTAAATTCAATTCACCGACCACTATCGATCGCCAGATGAAAGCTGGAATCTCGAGAATCCGCGACCCCGATACAACATTACATAATGATACTATTCTAGTTTTAAGTTAGACGATAATTAAGATTAGAAAATACCCTTGGCATCTTAGAGCTTAAGCAGTATGCCTTAACATTATATTATATTATTGAATAAAAAAAATGACCCAGTATTAGCTTTCGAATGAGGCTAAGTTTGCTGAAATTGGTTCAATCATCTCCGAGCAAAATGAACGAAGAGAAAAGTCTTTGAGAGGTGCGCACACACACATGCACAGACATTTTCCTATCTCATCGAACTGAGTCGACTCCGATCAAAAGTCTATTTCTCCAGCAATTCTAATACTTTTCAATAGAGAGAGGCAAAATACAACCGTAATGAAAAGGATCTCTTTTAATATTGCATCATTAAACATTTACTGCCAATAAGGCGGGACGAACGACAGCTAAAAGATGGGTGAGTAATGTCAGAGACGTAATTGTACGACGTGGATACGAATAAAATTTATACGTTTCTTTTCTACATACGAATATCGATAAACGTTCTAATTGCTCTAATTGAATAACCTTCCGATTGTTCACTTCTTAAATGGTAACGATGCTCCTATACTCCACAGTACGACTAATTCACATTAAACATATTCCAACACACGAGGCAGGGAAAAATGAAAGTAAATTTGTAAGCCGGTGTAAATCAAACAACCCAATTCTGCACTTCAATCGAATCGAAAAACTTAGATTGAATGTGAATTTTCCAATCTGTTTCGTATTAAAACTTCTTCTGATCGAAATACAGGAGAGATATTCAGACTCGGGTTCAACATTTTGATGGAAGATAATGTCAACAATATTTCTTCGTGTTCGATTTTGGTTCTGAGGAAAACTGTTTGCTGCTGAATTGTTGTAGAGAAAAAAGCCACTTTTCAGTGCATCTGACGCATATAGTCAATTTTCCAACTGGTTCTCTTGTTGGTATTTTGTGAACGCAAGACTTCAGTAATTACCCGCACGCAGAACTAACTGATTGATTGAGAAACCTTTCTTTAAACACTACACCTTCACAGACAATCAATATGGCGGGACTACCGGAAGTAAAAAAAATGCCCGGCCGCAAAACTGCACACGTTGTGAATTAGATTAATACTATGACACTAGCATCATTTTTATATTTGATTTCTATCTTATAAAGCTAATCTGAATTCTGAAACTTTTGCTTTTTTACCAAACTTTTCTGCGAATATTGCTTTATATTTTATCGGGCCGAGTAAAACTGATCATTCGGATGCGTCTTATAATCGAATTTCACATAGGATTTATAACGCTAATTTTCCTCACAGTGATTTGTCGTATAATTTACGGGCGCTTGTTTTGAATGAATTCAGCATGTTGTTCACCTCTTTTTGGATTGTTCTACTTCTTAGAAGTCTTCAATCTATTTCGTGTCTTTGCTAGATCGACGGTACTCCTAAAAATTTCCAACTATATAAAGACTGTCCCAGAAAGGATGGACGCAACCAAAAACCGCTGCCATTTTGCAATGGTTCAGAATCTGTCAATTTTTATGGCTGCGTCCTGTTGTTTACACTCTTCTCTAACCACTTGTGCAGTTGTTTATTCGTTTTCATTAGTCTGTTTCGAAATGCGTGGACTTTCAGCAGAACAACGTCGAAAAATTGTGTACAAATGGTGCACAGAACGTGGGCTGTCACTGAGAAAGATAGCATGAATGGAAGAAGTAAGTGAAAATCCTTGCGCAATGCAATCAGGAAGTTCGGTGAGGATAACACCGTTGAGGGTAAACCGTAAACGTGCCTAAGAAAAGGTCTGCTAATCTTCAGTTGGATAAACGTATACTGAAGGAGTTCGAGCAAAAGAAGGAGGTTTCAGTTCGGCATGTGGCCAAAAAAGTGGGCACTTCGAAGTCAAATGTTCTTCGTGCTAAAGAACGTTTGAATTTTCGAACCTATAAGAAGCAGAAACAATCAAAACGTAGTCCGAAACAAGAAGCATCGATCAGGCCGAAGGTTCGAAAACTGTACAATACGATTCTTGCTGGAAATTTGAACTGCATAATCATGGACGACGAAACCTACGTGAAACTCGATTACCAATCCTTGCCGGGACCACAATATTATACGGTGCGAGAAGGGCAAGTGTTAAACCAGTCCGAGACATCGATTGAAGTCGAAAAATTTGGCAAGAAAGCTATGGTCTTGCAAGCAATTTGTAGCTGCGGTAAGATTTCGAAACCCTTCATCACCACTGCTTCAATGAACAGCGAAATATACATCAAGGAATGTTTACAAAAACGACTTCTACCCATGATTCGAAGCCACAAGTATTATCGAATAAAATTTGAATATCAAACACTTGTGAATTATTTACAGCGAAATCAAAGTGCGTCCATACTTTCTGGGACAGTCTTTATCTATATCTCGTTTTGTCCACAGGGCCAGATTTACTCCAATGCTTATTTTCACCAACTGACTCCGTGAAACCAGTCTTAATTGTAATGCTAAAAATATAAATCCAATCAACATTAACATTTATTGAGATCATACAAGACCGCAACCAACACTATCACTTACCGTTTTGTTTGAATATTTCAATCCCTATCATAAAGTTTGCTACCAAACATATGTTAATAAAATGCGCATTGTAATACAGGATTTCATACATATTACATCATTTCCATAAAGACAATCACTATCCAGTTTGTCGATTGACGTCACCCGTTCAATAGTCTCACACTCTTAAGAGCGCACACAATCAATTAATGGAAAAAAAAATCATTTATCTTAACAGAGCATAGCCTTATACTTATTCTTGATAAAATTGATGCGATGCCACCAAGCAAAATTGAAACCGGCCGAAGTATCGTTGAATGGCCACCCCAACTATTCTCATGAATATCGTATGTGATATTCACAAAACAAGAGTAAATCTAAACCGACAACATTCGGTTCGCACTGCAACCGTCTTCTACTGTGAATTCCAATCATCAATGTAGGAATTCCAAACTTTGGTAAGCTTGAAATAACAACTGACCCTTGCTGTGGAATGGAATCTATCACGACAGACGTTTTTCCCACTGCTGTTCCTTCGAAGTTGAGAGATGTTCCAATATTCGAGCAACATACAGAGCATGCCTTGTATCGTATGATAGTAGGATCGAAAACATGGTGGGACGTGATGCAATTTTGTGAGCTTTATTCGGTTCATTCTAACATAGTCATTTTAAACATGTGGAACGCGGACACTTGGAAATTGCAATGCTGTTTCTAGAGGCCGCGGATTAAAATATATTTTAATATCGCATAATTACTTAATAAGCATAGGTCGGTGTACAACTATGCCAAAAGAGATATGCACAAGTGGCACGAACGTTTCAGAAAATCACGTCGAAAAAGAAGGTGATGCTCACAGTTTCCATTGAATACAAGGGTGTTGTGTATCATGAATTTCTTCCACAAGGCCATACCGAAGAAGACCAGATTTGTGGACAAACAACTCATGGATCTTGCACCACGAAAATGCACCGTCACACAATGCCATCGTTAGTCATGAACATTGTGCTAAAAACGAAACGAATACCATTTATTGCGCATTTCATACTTGATTAGACTCCTGCGAAATAAATATTTGCACAGTCCGTTTCCCGCAGTACACACATACAAATAAGTCCAGTATATGAAAACTAGTGATGCCACTTATGCAAATTTATACCTGAATTTACACATTTCTGATTGACGCCGTAGATATTCAAGGATTGTACTCATTATCAAATGTTAAATGGACATTTTGGGAATTTACGTCTTCAGATCATTTAGCTTTCATTTTGCCCGATAAAATGCGATAATTTTCCCAATTGTCACAGCAACAATTTAGTGGCACATACTTTTTAAAACCTGCTTAAAAATTTAACCTGGCATCCCTGATGCATTTCTTGATAAACATTAGAAAAGGTCCCAAGTGCAAATGACAGTTTCTCTTTCTTTACTTTAATTTCTCTTTCAATTACTTATTATTCCTGTACTTTTCAACAAATTCATAAGTGCGGATCAAAAGTTGATGGTTTCAGTCATCATTCTAAGTGTTAGAGAGAGGGATTGCCGATCGACACGTACTAATCAAAATAGAGAGAGTAGACAAAGAGAAACTGTCATTTGCACTTAGGACCTTTTCTAGTGTATGTCTTCATTTGTACTAATATTAGTGTGTGAGCAAAAAATTCCTGTCAGAATTTTTAGAGCTAGAGTCTAAAAATTCGTAACATTGGCAATAGCAACCACCGAATTCATCTGATTTGGCTCCCTGCGACTTTTTCCTACTCGGTCCACTCAAGAAACCGCTCGATCCATGAATCAGTATGACGAATAAATTGAAATAGTTCTGAGCCCAACTTTGAAGATTTTTTGGTATCGTCATCTTCTATGACGGTTTGAATTTCAAAAACTCATCACCATGTAATTTCAAAGTTAGAAATCGGAATCGGATTCAATTCTCCAATGTTCGGGACCATACGTTTATTTTCATTTGAATTTTTATTTTGTTCCCTAAACTATCGAAAACAGAATTCGGAAATCGATGCAGCCGAAGTCAGTTGAATTCGCCTAATGGATAGTTAACCATTTCACGAGACGTCAGATAGGATTTGGCACCTAGTGTCATATCCTTAAAGGGTCACATTAATAGTGTGGACTTTCCGTCTGCTTAGCGGTTCAAATTGAACTGTTAGGCGGAGATGGCGGTTCAATTTGAATTGGTTTAAGCACTGATGAGCCGAAGGCGAAACGCGAAGAAATCGAAACTAAATATGTACTTTACGTACAAACCAGAAACCCCTAAATGTTCATTAGATTCGAAATTTATGAAAATCAGTGTAGCCATCTTAGAGGAATCGAAGTGCGTTCCAAAAAACAAACCGTGCTAAAACAAAACGTCATGAAAAAGGGTGCTGTGCATAGTCTTTTAGGTGATAAGAAACAATTGCATCAAACAGTATTGAAAAGTCGTTTCACGAAAATACGATATCTCCGTTAAAAATGAACGGATTTTGACAATCTATGGCCATAACCGAGCGAAATCGATGTCTAAAAACATATTCTGTTTTCAAGGTCAATTGGGGCAGATGAAAATACTGACATAAAACTTCGTATAACTCAAAAAGTAAACATCCGATCTCAAAACGATTCAATAGCGTTCAGGGTGGCGGGGAGACCTTTCATATGCGACTAGTTTGATCAAAATCGATTTAGTCATCTCTGAGATCTCGACCTCTTTGTTGACAACACACATACAGACACACACGGGCATTTGTTCAGTTGGTCGAGCTGAATCGATTGGTATATGAAACACGGCCCTTCGGGCCTCGGGAATTTTTCTGAATTTTGAGCGAATTCTGTGCCTATTTTTCATATCTATAATAAAGGTAAAACCTCAAAATCGAATGTAATCAAATTTGAAATTTAACCAATTTAACATTATATTTTCTCAACAAGGCTTATGCTTATGACAGACTTGTGATATCGGAATCACTGTACACGTTGAAATTACATGTTTGTCATCCAGAATCACGGTTGTATCACACGAGCATCATGATACAACGGTGATTTCCGTACTACGGTCGTTTATCGTTGTACTGTGCAAAATCACATCACTGTTTACTGCTACCAGCGCCATTGACGAGCGATGGTGAACTCATGAAACAATATTTTTCTCTTCTGAGCATCAGATAATAAACAACCTTCGTTTTATTTGGAAAAAATTCTCTTAATCCGGCTAGTGGTGTAACGATTCCTTTTGCAGCGTCGCACTAATTGATTAAACACACTTTACCCTATAGTTCTGGAGACGGCAGTCGGGCCGGGATGAATTTAAACAGCAACCTATTAGACTACAGAGACTTTTATTTGAGCCAAAGTACATTTGCTCCCCCAATAATTTGGCAACTGGAATAAATATTAGAAAATTATCTAGAAATATTTTATGATATTAAATTTTTTTTTCTGTTATCCCCGTAGTTCGTTCCTGTAATCGTCCATATTTCTTAACTAAGTTACTAAATTTTTAAACCAATTTACTACAATATGAAATGTGCTATACTTGACCACTTTCGAATATTGGTTATTACTGGTATGGTAGGGAAAATGTTTGTTATTTTTACTTAGTTGCTTTTTATTTGCCCTAACCTATCCGTTTCCTATATAAAAATGCTTATACATTGCAAAGTTCAATGATCTGTAATAATAATTTTTTGTGCCCTCCCAATATTTCATGGAACTTGCCGCCCCTGCACTTAATCTACGTAGTAGCATATTTTCAAAAAGCAGACATTTCTTGGTTTGGAAATCTTCATAAATTTGGTGAAGTTTTGATATACACATAAGGAAAATAATATATTCATATTTGTACATGAAATCAACACTATTAATTGTTTTCTATTTTGTTTTCTATTCAATAACAAGCTGTTTTCTATTCAATAACACGTATACATATTTTGAATGCAAATGTGGTAATAATAAACGATGAATATCCAATACAGCAATGAATCAATTGTGTAATCACAACTTTAAACTCTTCAAAATCCTAATAAAACCATTATGAGATTATATTCCAGCCTAGTAGACCATTTTTCATAAGATTTATGAAGCAAAATGAACCATCATATCTATGTCAAATCTATTTCGGAATGATTTCAATTTCAAGAAGGTTTTAAAATCAGCTTTATGATGAACATAATCCTTTTTATGAAAATTTCGTGATGTTACGTTGATAGCATGATCCCGGAATATGTTTGGTCATGCCGTTTTTGATGCTTACATACTAAGAATATCTTAGATTTATTTACTCTCATGAGGCTCAATGTTGAAAGTTTATGCGCTCTTATTTTTATCGTGAATATGCGGGTTAAAAAGGAATTATGACTGAACACCCTAAAATTTAAGCGGATTTTGCAAAAGTCGACATGATTTACAAACAAAATTTGCATAAAAAATAGTGCTAGTGTTCCGAAAATCAGTTTTAAAAGCCTTTCATATTTCCTCCATTTTCTATTTTTATTTGATGTCAGTGAATGTTATGGAGGATAAATTTTTCCCTAATGCTAATTACATTTAAACAATGAAGGAAAAAATCCTGTACTACAGAATAAACGTGTCATAAAAGTACCTTAATACCATAAAATTATATAAGTGAAACTGTCATCCGATGAACATTCATGCACAAAACTAGTTTAATAACTCAGAGAGGCATTGATCATATCTATCATAAATCAGTTACTAGGAATAGACTTAAATGCGCAATTTTTTTTGATTTCTATACTATCGATCATAGGAGCTGGGGAATTGAGATAAGTTTTTTTTTTTATTCAATAGTAACATATTTGAAGGCACACTGCTTAAGCTCTTAGATGCCAAGGGCATTTTCTTATTTTAAATTAAAACTAACTTAAAACTAGGGTATTATCATTAGGGTAGTGGCGAATTCCGGTCGCAATGGTCGATTCTGCAGATTCAGTCTGCAGCTGGCGATCGGCAATGGTCGGTGGATTAAATATGGCATTAGTTTCTTCCAGATGACGATTATACGTTTCAATGGGTCCGCGGGAAACACCCCCAGGTCACAGAGACCCAGCGGGTGGCCCGCATGTTGTTCATCGATTGAAGTAGTTTTCCCGTGGGCGATGCCTTTGCCTAAGAGAATGAAAGAAGTATAGAGAAGTAATTTTGTGGAAAACGGGATGAAAAAGGGGGTATGAGAACGAATGACCAAAAACGATAAAGATCTAATTAGTTGACATCGAGATGGTGGAGAAACGGAGAAAGGGGGAACGAAGAAGTTAGTGACAGCAAAAAGATCTTGTTATTTTATACAGAGATGGTGGACAGGCGAGGGATTTGGAGAATCGGGCGAATGTTAGTCTCGAACCTGTAGGTGAAGATTATTCTTAGCCTCGACAAGAGAGAGGAAACTACGGATTACACTTGTATATTAATGTGTTTAAGGTACTGGTATATGAGAAGCATATATAAACTATCCCGACTCGCCAACACATCCCGAACCGGAACATTGGACGGTCTACCTCGGGCCCTAAGGGATTCCAGTAGCTCCGACCTGACGTCGCGATACTCTACGCACGACCACACGACATGCTCGATGTCCTGATAACCGTCGCCACAGGTGCAGAGACCGCTCTCCGCGAGCCCAATACGCCGGAGATGTGCGTTGAAGGTGTAGTGATTTGACATGAGCCGCGACATAACACGACTGAAATCGCGACTCACGTTCATCCCCCTGAACCAAGGTTTCGTCGATACCTTAGGGATAATGGAGTGTAGCCATCGTCCCAGTTCGTCATTGCTCCATGAAGTTTGCCAACTTTCGAGAGTTTTCTGACGAGAGATTCTGAAAAATTCATTGAAGCATATTGGTCTTTCATAAATATCACCTTCTAATGCGCCCACTTTAGCCAATGAGTCTGCCTGTTCATTGCCTGGAATGGAACAATGCGATGGGACCCCGACTAAGGATATTAAATAAGACCGTCCAGATAAAGCTCTCAAGTGTTCCCATATTTTCCCCAGAAAATAGGGGGGATACTTTCCTGGCTTCATTGCCCGGAGAGCTTCTATTGAACTTAGACTGTCCGTGACAATGAAGTAATGATCTTTGGGCAAGGTTTCAATGATCTCAAGAGTGTACTGAATGGCAGCTAGTTCTGCGACGTAAACTGAAGCTGGATCACTGAGTTTGTAAGAAGCGGTGATGTTTTGATTGAAGATGCCGAAGCCTGTGGACTCGTTGATGTATGATCCGTCAGTGTAGAATATCTTTTCACAGTTGACTGTTCTGAATTTGTTATAAAAAATATTGGGGGCCACTTGAGGGCGTACGTGATCCGGAATTCCACGAATCTCTTCTCTCATGGATGTGTCGAAAAATACAGTGGAATCAGAAGTATCCAAGAATAGGACACGGTTGGGCACAAACGAAGAAGGGTTAATATTCTGAGCCATGTAATCAAAATACAAGGACATAAAACGGGTCTGAGAATTGAGCTCGACAAGCCTTTCGAAGTTTTCAATCACCTTCGGATTCAAGATTTCGCATCGGATTAGCAATCGATATGAGAGATCCCAGAATCGGTTTTTCAACGGTAAGACGCCCGCCAACACTTCGAGACTCATCGTATGAGTTGACTGCATGCAACCTAAGGAAATACGCAAGCAACGATACTGGATTCTTTCCAGCTTGATGAAATGAGTGTTCGCCGCGGATCGGAAGCAAAAGCATCCATATTCCATAACGGACAATATCGTTGTTTGGTACAACCTGATCAGGTCTCCTGGATGGGCACCCCACCACGATCCGGTTATCGTACGAAGAAAGTTGATTCTCCGTTGGCATTTTTGTTTCAGATATCTAATGTGACATCCCCAGGTGCCTTTGGAGTCGAACCAGACCCCGAGATATTTAAATGTGAAGACCTGAGCTATGGTTTCACCCCCTAGTTGAAGCTGTAATTGTGCTGGTTCTCGCTTCCTTGAAAATACAACTAGCTCAGTTTTCTCCGTAGAGAACTCGATACCCATTTGAAGAGCCCATGTCGACAAGTTGTCGAGGGTATCTTGTAATGGTCCTTGGAGATCGGCAGCTTTGCGTCCTATAATAGACACAACGCTGTCGTCGGCAAGTTGTCTTAGCGTGCAAGATGTGTTGATACATTCATCAATATTGCTTACGTAAAAATTGTATAAAAGGGGGCTTAAGCATGAGCCCTGAGGAAGACCCATGTAACTGAATCGTATTGTCGACAAATCACCATGTGCGAAATACATGTGTTTCTCGGACAATAGATTATACAAAAAGTTATTCAAAATTGGTGAAAGACCATGCTGATGCAACTTCTCAGATAGGATGTTTATGGAAACTGAGTCAAAGGCCCCCTTGATGTCGAGGAGAACTGACACCATTTGTTCTTTACGAGCAAATGCCATTTGAATTTCTGTTGAGAGCAACGCAAGACAATCGTTCGTTCCTTTGCCCCTGCGGAAACCAAATTGTGTATCTGAAAGCAAGACATTAGTCTCGACCCAATTGTCTAGACGAAACAGAATCATTTTTTCGAACAATTTCCTGATACAGGAAAGCATAGCAATCGGCCGATACGAATTGGGATCGGAGGTTTCCCTGGTTTTTGAATGGCGATAACTCTTACTTGTCTCCAGTCATGTGGGACAATATTACCCGTAAGAAACTTGTTAAATAAATTCAACAAGCGCCTTTTCGCAGGGTCAGGGAGATTTTTCAACAAGTTGAATTTAATTCTGTCTAGCCCCGGGGCTTTATTGTTACACGACAAGAGTGCGAGTGAGAACTCTACCATCGAAAACGGTGTTTCGTTTGTATTTGATGTCGCGGCGCGGGTGGTCTTCTGTTCCGGAACAGAGTCTGGGCATACTTTTTTAGCGAAATCGAATATCCAGCGGTTGGAATATTCCTCGCTTTCATTCGTGGCGTTTTGGTTGCGCATTCGTCGGGCTGTGTTCCAAAGAGTGCTCATCGATGTTTCTTTTGATAATCCTTCAACAAACCGTCGCCAATAACCAAGTTTCTTTGCTTTGACTAAGTTCTTCATTTGCTTGTCTAACGCCGCGTAATTCCGATAATTATCGGGTGTTCCATTTTTTCTGAACTTTTTGAACGCTAAAGATCTTTCCGCGTTGAGTGATGAGCACTCTTTGTCCCACCACAGGTTAGGAGGACGGATGTTGGTTTTCGCGCCAGGTACACGTTTCGTCTGAGCTTGAGTCGCGGTGTCGAGAATCAAGCCAGCCAACAACGTGTACTCTTCCTCCGGAGGAAGTTCTTGTGTTGATTCTAGTTTCTCAGATATCGAATTTGCGTAGTATTTCCAATCAATATTTCGTGTGAGGTCATACGAAACATTGATTGTCTCCGATGGTCTTAATCCGTAGGCGATTGAAACTACGATAGGTAGATGGTCGCTACCGTGGGGATCGGGGATCACCTTCCACGTGCAATCCAACCGTAGCGAGGTCGAGCATAAGGATAAATCCAGCGCGCTTGGTCTTGCTGGTGGTGCGGGAATCCGTGTCATTTCTCCGGTATTCAAAATAGTCATATTGAAGTTATCGCAAAGATCATAGATCGCGGTTGATCTGTTGTCATCATGAAGACAACCCCATCCCGCACCGTGAGAGTTAAAGTCTCCTAAAACTAACGTCGGTGAGGGAAGAAGTTGCATGATACTGCTGAGCCAGTGGTACCCAACTGAGGCTCTAGGGGGAATGTAGATGGAAGCAATGCAAAGGTCCTTGCCTTTCATTGTGACGTGACATGCGACAACTTCAATACCTGGTATCGATGGGAGGTTAATTCGATAGAAGGAATAGCACTTTTTGATCCCCAAAAATACTCCTCCGTAGGGATCGTCTCGATCCAGGCGAACAATGTTAAAATCGTGGAAGTTCAGGGAAACATCAGAAGTTAGCCAAGTTTCGCACAATGCAAATGCGTCACATTTCAGATTATTAACAAGAATTTTAAAAGAATCTATTTTTGGGATGATACTTCTACAATTCCACTGTAAAACAGTGGTTGAATCCGTGACCTCGGTGGATGAGTTAGCCATCGAAGGATACGATCGCTGAAGGAAGGGGCCATTTTGCAGTCAACTGCTTCAAAAAAGTTCTAACTGTAGGTATCAAAGCCATAAACAGGCTTTTAAGAGGATCAGAAATATTGAAGGTGTTAAAAATCCAGTCCACAACATCAGAGAATTTTATGAGCCCAGCACCCAGCTGGTTCTCTGTTGGGTTTTCAGGGGCACTTGGGGATTTTGGTGTCCCGGGAAGTGGTGGGAATTCCTTCTCAGAATTGAGTTTTCCGAGACCAGGAACTGTTTGCTTCGGAGCTTTGTCTCCACTACTTCTAAACATAAATGTTGGAGGCCCATCGGAAGACAACTTCGTACCCTTACTAGGGAGCTTAGGAGAGGATTTGTTTACTCTTTTCCTATAGCTATGAGGGGCCGCTGAAGATGTACCTTCTAATGGGTCGTCAAACTCGCTCTCGTCAGTTGACAAGCAGGTATAGATGTTCGTTGATTGCTTAGGGGGGTGGCACTCTTGAGCATGTCAGCAAAGGAACGCTTGGAGTGTTCCTTCAGGGAACGTTTCAAACCATCCTTGCGCACTTTGTACGCGGGACATGCCATCAGGTCATGCGAACCCTCCTTACAGTAAAGACACTTTGCAGTACCCTTACCGCAGGAGCCATCCGCATGAGCCTCCCCACAATTAGCACAACGGGGCTTATTGCTGCAATGGGACGCTGTGTGTCCCAGTTGCTTGCAGTTGGTGCAGTTCATGATACGTGGAACATAGAGACGAACAGGGAGGCGAACTCGGTCCAGGAGGACGTAGTTAGGTAAAGCCGAGCCAGCGAATGTCACCCGATACGAGTCTGATTGGGGGTATGATTTGGTACCATCCCCCGCGATCGACACTGAATGTAATCGCTTGCAATCCAGTATCTTTACGTTCTTAAGTAGGGGGTTTTTAAAGCAACCCATCCCGTACTTAAGAACGTCATCGCAAGTCAAACTGGCATCGGTGACAACGCCGTCAATTTCGACTTCACGAGCTGGGATGTACACACGGTATTCCCGCGTAAAAAGCTCACCCTGGACGATCTCGTTAGCCTGTTTTGAGCTGGTTAACGAGACCCTAAGCTTGTCCGGGCGTACTTTGTCAATACTCTTGACAGTAGAGTATCGCTTCGTCAGCTCTCGCGATATATGGAGACAATTTAATTTTTTTCCATTTAATTTGGGCCGGAAATAAACCGTGTACGGTCCGGCCGGGAGTGCAAGTCCGTCGGGATAGCTCTTAATGCGAGTTTTGCTATCGACAGTTGTCTCCATTTTATCATCTGGTGGGTCAGGGTTTTGTTTCACAGGGTTTGTCATGGCACGGAATTGTATCCGCACGGGTTAGAAATCTGGGATACCACCAGATAATTTCAAGGACAGAAAAAAAGGGAAAGAGAATGATACTTAGCTTAATAATGAATAGCCACCAATGCCTGGCCTTGGCTAATCGGTGTGCTACAAAACTCGGCCGCTGGGGCCACGCGTTGGTTGAATTGTTGTTGTATCTGTGTGCAAAAAACCTCTAAGAGGAAAAAAAGCACACAGCACCGGGTCACGACACTACTCCAAATGTTCACTATTCAAAGTCTATACACTGCACTATTGTATTATGTATGAAAACCTCTCAGCAGAACGAGCACCATTGTCTATTATACAATAACGGTACAATGTCGATTGTCCGATCGCTTTATCACACACGGCACTGGTTTTCAGCGTTTCGCAGTTAACAAAAGCACGTCTGTTCGCTCGGAAGGTTGAAACGGCAATGAGATAAGTTTTGAGTTGTTTCGTTTCACTGTATATTCATTCTGTGCGCAAAACATGTCTGTCACCTCATCGTTGTAAGCGTACAGCGTTGTACAGAAATCATTGTACGGAAATCTTACCCTATATAAGCAACGAGAAACGAAAACTGTAGATACCTTTTATCCGACTGCAACACTAAGATGTTGAGACTCCAGGACGTCAAAACAATCTGGTTTTATTTATATCGTTCTAACCACAATGTCGATTGCCTCGCCTTTGTTGTGGTTATGCCAATGAAATTGAGCGAACTTACAAAATATATTGGCACCTCTGGGGTGTATTTTTTCGTAAATTCAGAATAATCTTTCTTCCCCCAGGTAAAACTAAGCAGATCACCGCTTCACTTCATAACAAATATAAACTGAAAGACTATTCTAGCTGACTTTCGAAGTTTCATTTCTTCGAAAATGTTCAATTTTGAATATGATCTCAATTCCTCATGTTTTTTCATATGTCGATTTGTCAGCAATGTCACTTATTATTTTCTGTAGGCAGCCGTCTGTTAAGTAATTGAAAAGCAAAAAACTTAAGTTTTATTCAAAAATACAACATTTCGAATGAATGCTTCAAAAAATCGGGACGTATTCACCTCGGTTTCCTAGGGCAAAAACACTTTTTAGATACTTTTAAAATCTCAAGTTTTTGATGAAAACTAATTTTTTTTTAATTATATTTTTTACTACTTTTGCTTTTCTAATATATAAAGGCAATACAATCACAGTAAACTTTTTATCCGAGACCCGGAGGACCGATTGTCATATACCATTCTACTCAGTTCGTCGAGATCGCAGAATCTCTCTGTCTCTGTGCGTGTGTGTGCATGTATGTGACAGAAACGTGTTTTGAATTTGGCAGAAGCGATTTTCTTAAATTTAGATTCTAATGAAAGTTCACACAATTCCACGAAAAATTCCTGAACTTTATCCGGTCTGACTTGCAGTTTCGGAAATTTGGGAGCAGTGGTAAAAAACTTCAAAAAAGAACTCGATTTAATTCTTCAGAATTTGCAGAAACGATTTTCTCAAGCTTAGTTTTTAATTAATGGTATTATATTCTCATAAATTGTTGTGCAATTTTATCCGAATCTCGGTTCCGGAATTCCTGTGTGAAGAATGAAAAATTTTTAAACCTTAATTTGAAATGACGCTGCAAAACATATAAAAAAAATCCCGAAAGCTAAGCGTAAATCTACTCGTATCTAGAGGTCCTGTTAGTTTGTGATCAAACGAAGCGATTTCTGTTATACCATAAATAGTGGTTAAAATCTCCTAAACGAAACTAATTTTTATTTTTCAAAGATAAAATACTACCGTTCACAAACCAACTAGATCACATAGAAGGTTTGACGATCGCATAGGCTATTGTTGAAGTTGTTTCGGATTCGACTTCCGGTTCAGGAATTATAGGGCGATGCGCATTGAAAATTTCAAGCGGCGACGTAATATGCCTGAAAACTGTTTTAGTTTATTGATTTAGTTAGCTGATGAAAATGCAAACTGACATCGACTATACTCGCCTGGATCTTCGGCTCCGAAAAAACGAGAAATGGTGATAAAACAAAGGCGAGAGGGTAATGTCAGACACATAACTGAATGACGTGAATACGAATAAAACTGACATCATTTTTCCACATATTCGAATATCAACAATGACACGTAGTAGTTGATTGATTGTGTGAATTTTGCAAACTTTCAATATTTCACTTCCATAATTATAACGGTACGATTATGTGCAGGAGACGAGACCGATTAAACAAAGAAATGCAATGCTCAAATTTATTCATAAATTGAAAAATAAACAACAAATCGTTTTTAGTCATTGTTGTCACAATAATCGCTCTTGGTCACCCTAGAAATAAAGTAGCGCCAAAAGGTTGTGAACAGTGACAGTTTATATTATACGAATCACACTAGCAAATATTTCTCATTATACTTTCTCCTTTGATTGAATCAGGAACATATCGTTAGAAACATTACCAGCAAATTGAGTTTGAGAGTGTTTATATTATCGGTTTGAAACCAAAGCGCCAAGGCTAGATAAAATACTCAAAATTGTAGGTACAATAATGTAGCATTGATTTCGAATAATAAAATAAAATTATACAGTTGAAGCTGATCAACACCCAACTGAAACATCGAGTATAGATCTGCTATCAGAATTCAATACGTGTCCCGCCCTGGTCGCAACACTTCAAAATTTTGATATATTAACCGTGTTAGCCGCATGCGAGGCAGAATGAGCAACCAACAAAAGAATAATAACTATCCAGGCAATCTCGACGATAACGGATTTGTGCGAAACAGTGCTTTATTTCAACCCGAAGCAGGCGAGTGCGGTAAATCGTGTTTAACCTCAATAGAAATGAAACTTTATTTAGACTATTTGCAAGATATAAGACGGATTCGTTTGACTGCTATTGCTGATAGGGAAGCTTTAGAAGTATCCATTGCAAATAGGAAATATAATATCATGAAATCGCAACTGCAGGGTAATCATCCGTTGCATAATATAAGGCATTCGGAAGAAGAAAAAGAAGATGTTTATGAATCGAACCGATCTGATTCGGTTTTGCCACCAGAACCATTTGAGTATGCGGCCAGTGTTTCCGGAAGCGTGACGTTGGAACAACAACACACTCCACTCACAGTGCAACAAATAGCATCTCGCCAAGTGTTAACGAACGATTTGCCTCCATTCAACGGCTATCCAGAGGATTGGCCATTATTTTATAGTCAGTATAAAATGTCCACTAAGGCCTGTGGATTTACAAATGCCGAAAACTTAGTTCGCCTACAAAACAGTTTGAAAGGAAGAGCTTTAGATTATGTTCGCAGTAGACTGTTACTTCCCGAACTTGTTCCTCGTGCAATAGAAACACTTCAGATGATATTTGGTCGCCCAATACTAATTATTAACACATTATTAGAGAAGGTTCGTAGAGTTGCTGCCCCATCCATGGATAACCTGCAGAGCTTGATTGATTATGGAATATCGATACAAAATTTATGCGATCATCTTATAGCCATGGACCAAAATGATCATCTTTCTAACCCAACCCTTTTACAGGAGCTAGAAGAGAAGCTTCCGGGAAATATTAAACTAGAATGGGCACGTCAAAAACAAAAACATAAACGGATCTCACTAATTTCGTTGAGCAATTATATGCAATCCATAGTCGAAGCTGCTAGTCAAGTCACATGCTTTGATTCTACCAGTAATACAGAAGGTTTGACATCTGATGAGAAAAGCTGTTTAATTTGTCATCGAGGAAATCACCATGTCGGAGAATGTGATGCTTTCAAATCCTTCGACGTAGAATGCCGCTGGAATTTAGTTGGAGAGCTGAGGTTGTGTAGATGCTGTCTGAATCAACATAACAGTAGGACGTGCCAGTTTTCGAGAAGATGTGGTATAGAAAAATGTGAATTTCTACATCATCCTTTACTACACCAGACACCAAGACCTTCACAAGTACCGCGACAATAATAGTATTGTAACACAACTTTATCACGCTGTGTTACGGGGCGGAGGATGTTGTCACAATAATCGCTCTTGGTCACCCTAGAAATAAAGTAGCGCCAAAAGGTTGTGAACAGTGACAGTTTATATTATACGAATCACACTAGCAAATATTTCTCATTATACTTTCTCCTTTGATTGAATCAGGAACATATCGTTAGAAACATTACCAGCAAATTGAGTTTGAGAGTGTTTATATTATCGGTTTGAAACCAAAGCGCCAAGGCTAGATAAAATACTCAAAATTGTAGGTACAATAATGTAGCATTGATTTCGAATAATAAAATAAAATTATACAGTTGAAGCTGATCAACACCCAACTGAAACATCGAGTATAGATCTGCTATCAGAATTCAATACGTGTCCCGCCCTGGTCGCAACAGTCATCTATGATTTCTAAATCTAATTTGGGAATTAATATGTCAATAATTTCAATAACTCACTTGTCAAACTCTTCTTGAAAATACAAATTGTATAGCGATTTGAAAGAATAACCATAAACCGAATTTAAGATTTTAAGCAAAATTATTGATATCCACTCGCAAAGCGTGGACAAAAAGTATCTATACTTCTTTCCAAAATTCTCGAGAAACGGTAAAATATTATTCACTTATGTAATGATATGATAAGATATGCACTTCACAAATTAGATAGTTTTGGTGAATATCTTACAAGCCATGTTTAATTCCATTTAATAAAGATCATGTTTGAATATTATTCAGTTCTTTTATAGAATGATATCATGTTTGAATCAGGTAGGTGAAGTATTGTCATCATGTCAAAGGTTTTGATCTGTAACGAAGAATGAACAATTTCGCAATATACGAGAAAATAAATTATAAGAGTATTTTGATTATAAATTGAATGACTCACTTGACCGTCTTAAGCAATATGCAAACAGAATAGTTTGCTTTGTGACGCTCGTACAGATCGATATGCAACTAAAGGCTGTCCCAGAAAGTATGGACGCACTTTGATTTCGCTGTAAATAATTCACAAGTGTTAGATATTCAAATTTTATTCGATATACTGATAATATTAGACTACAACAATTCCGTATAGACTTCTTGGCGACAAGTTTTGACACTTTTTTCCAATCTTTTTCGAACTGTTGAATGGTTTTGGCTGCCGAGACATGTTTCCTAAGATGTACCTTCGTCAATGCCCAAAATTCCTCAATTGGTCGAAGTTGTGGGCAATTTGGTGGATTCATGTCTTTTGGGACGAAAGTAACATTTTTGGTAATATACCATTCTACCGTTGATTTCGAGTAGTGGCAAAAAGCAAGATCTAGCCAGAAAACAACAGGATCCTTCTGGCTTCGAATCATTGGTAGAAGTCGTTTTTATAAACATTCCTTGATGTATATTTCGCTGATCATTGAAGCAGTGGTGATGAAGGGTTTCGAAATCTTACCGCAGCTACAAATTGCTTGCCAGACCATAGCTTTCATACCAAATTTTTCGACTTCAATCGATGTGTCGGACTGGTTTAACACTTGCCCTTATCGCACCGTATAATATTGTGGTCCCGCAAGGATTTGTAATCGAGTTTCACGTAGGTTTCGTCGTCCATGATTATGCAGTTCAAATTTTCAGCAAGAATCGTATTGTACAGCTTTCGAACCCTCGGCCTGATCGATGCTTCTTGTTTCGGACTACGTTTTGGTTGTTTCTGCTTCTTATAGGTTAGAAGATTCAAACGTTCTTTAGCACGAAGAACATTTTACTTCGAAGTGCCCACTTTTTTGGCCACATCCCGAACTGAAACCTACTTCTTTTGCTCGAACGCCTCTAGTATACGTTTATCCAACTGAGGGTTAGCAGGACTTTTTTTTCGACCCGTTTTTGGTTTATCCTCAAAGGTGTTATCCTCTCCGAACTTCCTGATTGCATTTCGCACGATTTTTTCACTTACTCCTTCCATGTTTGCTATCTTTCTCAGTGACAGTCCGCGTTCTGTGCACCATTTGTACACAATTTTTCGACGTTGTTCTGCTGAAAGTCCACGCATTTCGAAACAGACTAATGAAAACGAATAAACAACTGCACAAGTGGTTAGAGAAGAGTGTAAACAACAGAACGCAGTCATAAAAATTGACAGATTCTGAACCATTGCGAAATGGCAGCGGTTTTTGGTTGCGTCCATACTTTCTGGGACAGTCTTTATCGATAATTGAGTATTATGACGACTGATTGAACTGTTTTATAGAAATTATGAGTCATTCAAATTTTTAGTAGTCATGCTCCACATCAATAGCTCGAGCAACCCAATGGGGCTGATCCTTCTAATTTTTTATTCAAATATGAAGATTTGAATCTCACCAGTCGGGTTTCAAACATTCTTACCCCTAACCCTGATTACGATGAAGTGATGAACCAGAAAACGATCTTGCTTCAACGTTTTTGAGAAAAAAATACTTTGTTGTCAATAAAATGACGTTAGGTGCAAATTAGTCATATGTGTATAAATGCAAAACAAAGGCATTATAGATAAGAGTGGCACTCATCCTGCGCTGATTAGTTTCACTAACCAATTAAATCCCTCGTCTTATAAACGGTTAAGATGGTTGAAAAGTTAGCTCCAACAGATACTTTCTAAACATTTTCTTCGAATCCGATACGGAACGATACCATCATTAAAACCGTATCTTGAAACTTCGTCGCTGTTTGCTATTCAAAGTGTATTTTCATTTCAATAAGACTGCTCTACTAGAAAGCTCACTTCACAATAAACTGCGAACGAATAATGAACGTAAACCATTTCACCTGCCACCTGGAAGTAACTTTTTGCATGAATACTAATGGTTCGCTGGAATCTCGAGGATCCATCTTCTGTCGAAGAAACTTTTAGCAATCATTTGAACCTTTTCGCCTACCGCACCCCCTCAAAACCGTCCTAATATTAATTTGAACGAGAAGCAATTCAACCAAACTTTGTCTGCTGCATCTCAAACTGCTACCAAGTGCGAAAAACACGACGCTCAGACGGACGAAGGGAGATTAATCTCGACTAATATAATTATCCGCGCTGCTTTCTCGTAGTTGCCTAGAGACAAGGTGGTGGCTTTCGTGTTTGCGCATGTTGATGTGAGATAGTGTGCTGCAAACTTTTCTTGAGTGGTTACAAGTGCCGCAAAACAGAAAATTCCCTTAACGGTGTCATATATTTCCCCTTCCGAGGAGTGAGTGCAAAACGTGCTTTCAGTTACCGCGAATGATTTTTTTTTTCTTTCCAAGTTTATCTGTCAGCCTACATAATGTTCAGCCTCCATGCACAGATTACGCAAGGGGCCACTAGGACAAACTCGGTTCAAACTTGGGAATGATACTGCATCATGCAGATTTATTCCAAAGCTAAGTTTAATTTGTCAGTTAGGTCGTGGCGATTCTTTATGTCGGTTCTATTTGAAAACCCGAAAGCAAACCCAGATTCGTTTCTTCAAATACATAATTTTTTACGGAATTGAGTTGGGTTCCCTCTGAACGGTGCTGGTGTTAGTGAGTTCGGCAAAAGAGCAATTCCAAAAATAGGTGACAGGTCATTAGATGAAACTTGACACACGTCTTCAGACAAGCAAACCATTTGTTTTGCAAGGCAGATTAACCAATTCGACTCCGGACTGAATTTTCAAAAGGGCAGATGCACTTTCTTCAAATCTATGTAACTTAAAAATCGTAAAATAATTTCCAACACGAAGGAAAATCGCGATTGTTTGAAGCAACAGCAAGATTGGCTACCTATTAAACCAAAAAATACTTGTTTCAAACCAATACACAATATTTTAAACTTATAACGGATTGGTTATTAAAAAAACATTTGTTGCATCAAACCGGAATTATTATAGTCAATATTTGAACGAAACCAAAATTCTTTAGATATTCCTGAAGTTTAGTTAAATCCACAATTGTTGTAGGAAATCAATCAGACACTCTGATAATCATACATATTGAGAAATCAATATGGTCATTCGCCTTTTCGGGTCAGAAAAACTTTCTGATCCTATGTGCAGGATTGAGAATCGAATCCAGGTGGGCTGTGTGAAAGGCATCGACATACCAATTGTTTTGCCAGTTTAACTACCCTGCATATGAAAACACATGAAGAGATAGTCCAATTGACTAGAAGAAACCAAGCATGCTTCGCTGTACTTGCTCACCACGGCACTCACTTACAGTCCTATATCTACGGAAACAAATTCAACAGAACACTGATTCAGTGACGATTGTGAACTCGAACACAATATGCACTGCAATGGTGAAAATAAACTGAAAGTTTTACAAATTACTTTTAATCGAAGCTCCGGAGATGCCTAGCTCGACTCAAACCGATGAGATCGGAACATGTATATGTGTAGGTTTATGTACCTTTTTCAAAGATTGTCACGCCGTACAATTTTCCCAGAAATGGCATAATCGGTTTTAATGAACTTAGAATCATTTGAAAGCTACAATTGGGTTGTGCATCAAGTTCGAAGATCAAATAGCTGTCACTTCTGGACCTGGAGACATATTGGTATAAGTGGCGCAACCGACAATATGCATTTGTTTCTCTCAGCACAATTTTCTCAGAGATGGCAGAACCGATTTTCAAAACTCAGATTCAAATGAAAGGTCTTATAGTCCCAAAGACGGTTATTGAATTTAACTCCGCTACGACTTCCGATTCCGGAATTGCAGGGTGATATGCACCACAAAATCAAAAAAAAATTGTTACTCACTTTTCTCAGAGATGGTTGAACCGATTTCCACAAACTTAGAATCAAATGAAAGGTCTAATAGTCCCATCACTTGCTATTGAATTTTATCTTTATCTGACTTGTAGTTCCGATATTACAAGGTAATATGTGCAAATCTATGAGAAAATGTGCACTCAATTTTTTCGGAAATTTCTCAACCAATTTTTAACAAACTAAAATGCAAATAAAAGGTCTTGAAATTCTTCAAATAGTACCCGAAAAGCTTATCCAGATCCGCCTTCCGATTCCGGTATTTCAAAGCTATAAGTGAAAAATTTTCATTTTCATGAATATGATGGCGAAACGAGGTGCAATTTTTTATAAAACTTACTGGTAAATTCATCTAGTTGGCAGACCTTATTAGTTAGTCGATATATAAATCTACTTTGGGACTACTAGCCCCCGGTTTCCGA